>NC_081413.1:502736571-503036571 GCF_030272615.1 Cryptomeria japonica
ATATTAATAGTGCTCATATGAAAACTTAATAGTAAGATAGGTCAAATTATGACTAAAGTTTGTAGTGTTTATACCATAAAAACTTAACTAAAGTCTATGATACAACTTATTAAAAGTGAACAAAATAGGAACCTATTAGAGGATATGTACCCCATGTATGATATGGAGAAAGATGCCATGAAAGAAATTGATCCAATAGATTGGTCAAAGAAAGAAGATGTATCAATAGATACTATCATAGAAAAGGTTATTGATATGAGGTTAGCTTGGATAAACCTGTTTCCAGGGGTAAATTCAATCATCATCAATCAGATTATAAGAGAGAATCACAACTCTAATCTAATTAGAAATACTCCTAAATGACAATGAAATAATGCTTAAATCAATTGAATCACAAAACTCTAATTAAACTCCCTCAATTGATTCAACAAAGCTTCCATTACTCTTCTCTAAATTGTGTATGTAGGTGGCTCTTAAGTGTTGCACTAGGATTTCCTGCATATGATAGACACAATTATTTTGAAGATAGTGATTCTAGATTGAAATTGAGAAATAAGCCTTGCTTTTATAGTTTTCTAGGTGAGATGGGGGGAGAAATTGAACTAAAGTGTTGATTGATAGATAACTGATTTTGATTGACCAGTTAAGTGAATTGATTGATCTGTTAACAAGATAGATTAATTTGTTAACTCGTTTGATTGATTAGTAGACTGAATTGATTAGGGAGATGACTGAATTGATTAGCCAGTTGACTAGATTGATTGAGGAAAAGACTGAATTGATTGATTAGTCAAAAAAGGTGATTTGGAGTGAAAATGGGAGATTGTAGAGTTAACTAAATTAACTGATCTGATCAATCAATTATGATTTTCAACATGTGTTGTAGGATTTTTTAATTGAAATTCTTTTTCATTTTGATTTGAATTTGAATTTTGATTTTTGAATGATGAAATGCACATGAGATTAACTGAAATTTATTGAAATTCAGATTTGGTTAAATGTGAATTTGGGAGAAATGAAATTAGATGGAATGAGTTGAAATTCGAATTTGAGAATTTGCAAGAATGAATGAATTAATTAAATTATTTAAATGAGATTATTTAATCATTAGAAATAAGATTGATTAAATAATAAAGATTATTTAATTAAGGGAATTGATCGTAATTAGCTATTTTAACTAATATTTAATTAATATTTGAAAAGGGGGTTAATGATGAATTGATTAATGGATAGAAATTGATTAATTAGTAATGATTGAAGGTGATGATTGAGTTAGTTCAGAAGAATAAATTAGTTTGATTAAATTATTATTTAACTCAGAAGACGATAAAATAGTATGGGATTCATGAGACATTTTTAGGTGTCTACATTTGCCCCTCTTTGACACAATGTTGAGACGTTGTTTCAAAGAAAATGAATTTTTTTTTGCCTCGGTATGCCTTGATGACGCTTTAGGTGTAAATATGCCCCCTCAGGAAAAGTGGTCAAAAATTATGGAATTGAGACCTTTTTTTGATACAATGCTAGTGAGCAATCATTTCAAGTTTCGCACAATTTCAATTTTGTTTGATTTGCCTACAAGTGCATTGAAGTTCAAGGGGACCACGACTGTCGGAGTGGTAAAAACCCTAATTTTGAGCTATAAATAGTGATTTTGCCCTTTCATTTTCTCATTTGCATTCATTTGAGTTCTTAGAGTTCCTTCTGATTTTTTATCTTTTCAGCGACTTTGCGAGCATCATAGCCGACTTTCGAGCATGATTGCACTTATCCGATCAAGTCCAATCATACCAGAGACCACTCGGGATTGGAGGCATGGTACGTAGTCTGAAAAATTACTCATTTTTGCCTGTTTGTGCTAAATTTTCTAAATTTTGCTTAGATATCCAAAATTTATGTGATGCACAATTGTATGTCATTTTATTTGCATTTGTCCTTAGTAATGCACAACTGCCTTAACTGATGCACAATTGCCTTAACTAATGCACAACTATTTAGATAAATCACATTTGTATTTAATGGTCTGCATCTGTCTTTAGTGACGCGCATTTGTTCCTAATAATTCACAACTGTCTCAAATGTTGCGCATTTATTATTATTGGTTCGCATTTGTTGTTAATGATGTACATTTGTCATAAATAGTTCACATTTGTTGATCAGGTTGGTTTTTCAATATCTATGATTGAAATTTGTCATGCGAATACTTGTCTGACTTCTTCGTGTTTTTCACTTGTAGGAGAATCTGAGTGTATTGGTATGGAGACAAACGAGGCGTGATGGTCTCGATCTTCTATTTGAGTTGAGTGTCAAGGATGTTGCGTTGGTTCGACATGTTGATTTGAGTTGATAGTCATAGAGCCGGAGCACAAGCAGTGGGGGAGTGATGGGTCCACCGCAGGCACCGTCAAGACATCCTGGGGCAGGATCCCGTAGGCATGACCCTCCTGGCGATTGGGGGCAAGTGTCAGTTAACACTTATTTGATGATGCTATTTGAACGTTTGGGATTTTGTTGTACATTCTAACACATTATCATTTTTGAGTTATATGATATGTAGTTTTGGCGGCAGTCTATATGCATGTATTTTATTGATGATGCATGTTTCTATTATGCTTTTATGATGCAGTTCTATATGATTTTATTTATGCTTTATATGTGATTCATTATTATATGTGATGTAGTTCTATGTGATGATTATATGTGATGATCTTAAATGATGTATGATTAAAATGAATGCAATGTTATGTGATTAAATGCAATGCAATTTAATTGTATGTGACTAACTTTAATGAGTGGTTAAAATGATAATGCACTTAAAGAAATGAAACTAATATGATAATGCAACAAAAAGAAATTAAATGATAATGAACTAAATGAATGTAACAAAATGAATCAGCTAAATGAATCAGCTATATGAATGCAATTAAATGAATAAAGTAGATGAATGCAACTAATTCTTTTTGTTTCAAATGTGCCAGAATATTGTTTTACCCTTTTGACTCAATTAATTAGAAGAAATGTTAGTAGGATGAAAAATCGATGAGAGAGAGATGATGTTAAATGATGAAATGATGAGAAAGAAAAATTAGGTCAATCCATTAAAAATGAAGAATGATCTTGATTGAGACAATCAACATGATGAGATTTAGAAATTCAAGTGATTTGATTGATGATTAATTTTTCTTTGTGTCTTTATTCATAGTGCAACACATATTCATCAGTAAGCCTTATTATATAACAATGAAGCTGCGTACATCAAGGCATAAAGAACCAAGACATAAAGATATCTCATTGCAAGAACAAACACATAGCAGACAAGGAGTGAACCCTCCATTCTAGGAATGATGATAGGAGTCGAGGTATGTGTGGCATTCAGATATTGAACGCTCTTATCACATAACCCATAACACCATTGCCCTATAACTTCATTGGTTCACACCACAAACAACAAACAAAGAAAAGGATCATGCCCATCATAGCTCCTCCAGTCACTTTTGGACATCCTTGAGTAGCATAGAAACATGATCTTCACCAATTGATAAAAGATAAAAACCAAATTAGAAAAAATTCAGCAGCTATACTGATTGTGCCTTTGCTTTGATTTGTTTGATGTGATGGTTGATAATGTCTGATCTCAGAAAGTTGCGGACCCCATTTAAGACTGATCTGCCTGATTTCGAGTGTCTCCTCATTTGTTTAAGACAAGATAATGATCACGTTTATATGGATATTGATACGATTTATAAGATAGGTTGATCAGTTTGGCTGTAGATGTTTGGTAAGATAGTTATATCATTTGTTGAACTTCGTGCAAAGTGTTTGTTGGATATCTACTAGGGTATTTGTTTCTCACGAGAAATTTTATTGCAAGTTTTTTGATTGAATGATTTTTTTAAATGTTTTTGGATTTTGTGGAACATTTTTTAATGTTTTTTGTTAATTTTCAATTTTTCGATGTTTTTAGATTTTTTCAGGATCATATTTGAATGTTTTTGGTTGAATTTTTCAGGATCGTTTTTCGATGTTTTTGGTTGATTTTTATTTTATTTTTCGATGTTTTTGGTTTTTGTTCAAGATCTTTTTATGCTTTTTAGGATATTTTTCTTTTTATGATTTTTAGGAGTTTTTTCATGACATTTTATGTTTTCTAGGATTTTTTAGGACTTGATATGATTTTTCGGATTTTTTGAGGACATTATCTGATATTTATGATTTTTTGAGGACATTATCTGATTTTTAGGATTTTTTCAATTATGCCCCCAATATGCAGACCTATGATGGCATGATGATCTGCAACATGCATATGGAGACAATAAATTTTTAGCATGACTTATGCTAATGCAATATGCATGATGAATATGTAGTTCCTATTTGAACAAGGATGACTGTGTTTGTTTAGCATTTTGTAATACACCAATTGAATTGGAGGTGCAAAACATTTCACAGATAAGTGGTCAATTGATCCTCAAGATCCCTAGGAACATACAAATTAACACACTTAGTAGTTAGGATTTGAAAATAGAGATGCGAAAAACTTCCCCATTGATTCTTGAAACTTTGATCTTCTTTTGCCCATATGTGTGCAAGTGAGTTAATTCCCGCTCTTCTATTCACTAAAGATCCTTGGCATCCTACATGACTAGCTACGTGGATTATTCTAACTAGCATCTTGGATATAGCCTCGCTTCCAACAAGCTTTAAGAGCTCCGACGAGGTTATACACCATAATCTCTCAAATATTGTTCCATTGCCAGCAGGCGTCCATAGCCCTGATGGAGTTATTTGTATGTTCCCATAGTCAATCTTTTTGTCACACTTGAATGCGTGATATTTCAGTTATATATCATTGCTCTTTTGCCTTGAGATGGATATTGGCATAGCACTTTTTTCTTTTTATTTTCTTGCCTTGACTTGTAAGTAATGAAACTTACTTGGGTATGACGATTACAGCGGCGCTAAAGTAGAACATTAGATTTTTCACTAGTCATATGATCAACTAGGTGTCTAGAATGAATTAGAGATTTTTTTAATGTGTGAGATATAACAATTGATAGATTTTGGGTTAACAAGGCACAAATAGTGAAATCTTTACCTAACCATGGACAAAGAGTCACCACAAGGTGATGTTGAAAATGAATGACTTCAGGATCTCAAAAACTTCATGTCCAAATATCTAAGAAAGGAGACGACCCTTATTTCTCTTGAATGCAAACGAATGATAAATTTGGACAGTTGCCTTGTTTTATTGATGGAACTATATGAACAAGTAGCAATGATATGTAGCTACATGAGAAAGCAGTAATGATATGCAATTATATGTTGTGCAATGATTATTATGCAATGCAATATAGTAAAAAATATGCAAATGCAATACTGAATTTAAAATGAACTTGTCCCTTAGATGTAATATCTTTTTAGGTGCATACTATTTATAGGATTGGGGGGTGGATCTCCTTACATGGTGGATAAACCGTAGGTTCCATTGCCAACAACTCTTGTGATGATGAACGGTCCTAACCAATTAGGTTTGAACTTAACTGGTCATTCTCGCTTTGCTAAGTTTTTTTTATTTTCTTTAAGGACAAGATCTCCCACTTCAAAATAACGTGGTCTCACTTTTTTTTTGTAGCTTCTTCTCATTCGGTTTTGATAACTTTATAGGTGATTTAGAGCAGTTTGTCTCTTTTCACCCAATAATTCCAACTCTTGCAATCTTGACACTCTATAATCTTCCTCGGATATGATGTTTTTTAGAGATACTCTTAGTGATGTCAATTCTACCTCAATAGGTAAAATAGTTTCTGCACTACATACCAATGAATATGGTGTAGCTCCCATCATTGTTCATACACCGGTTTTTTAGGCCCAAAGAGCGGGATTGAGTTGAATGTGCCAATCACGTCCCGTTTTAGTGAAAACTTTCTTCAGAATTTTCAAGTTCATTTTGTTTGTTGCCTATGCTTGTCCATTGCTTTGCAAATAATATGGAGTTGCAAATCGCTACTGGATGTGAAACTGTTTGCAAATTTTACTTACTTCTTGGTTCTTGAATTGTCTTCCATTATCTGTCACAATGCACATTGGAACTCCATATCTATAGATAATGTAATTAAGTATGAACTTTGCTATTTGTTTTCCCATAGTGTAAGTCATACGGATTGACTTGACCCACTTTATGAACTATATGTGGCAGTAATAATGAACTTATGTCCATTAGATGAGGTAGGGTTGATTTTCCCTACTAAATCAAGTCCCCATTGTGAGAACGACCATGGCGATGTGATGGGTTGAAGGTCCTGTGCAGGTGCGTGAGTCAGATCTCCATGAATCTGGCATTGTCTGCATTTCTGTACATATTTGTAGGAATCCTTCTCCATTGTTGGCTAGTAGTATCTTGTTCTCAACAATTTCTTGGCTAAAGTTGGGCCACTGACATGGGTGCCACATATTCCATCATGAACTTCTTTTAGTGTGTGTTGTGCTTCTTCAGTGTTGAGAAATCTAAGCAAGGTGGTATCCAAGCTTCTTTTGTACAATGTGTCTGTAATAAGTGTGTATCTAGATGTCTTTCATATGAGGGTCTTTCTCTGATTGGATGAAAGGTCTAGAGGCATATACTGATCATGTAGATATGAGTAGATTTCTTGATACCAGGGGGATTCAGGTCCTGCTATGGCACAAACATATTCTAAAGCTGGTATTTCATACGAAGGTACCATTAATTGCTCTAACACAAATTCAAACTGAGTTCCATTATTCGACATATCAAGGAGAGATCCCACAGTTTCCATTGCATCAACGACTCTGTTATGTTCTCTGGAGATTTGCTCAAAAGAGATGTTGGAGAAATGTTGCTTGATTTCTTCTACCAACTATTTATAGGGTGTGATTTTATCATCCTTGGTGTCATAATCATCATTCACTTGGTTTATGATAAGCTGGGAATCCCCATAGACTTGTAGTTCTTTGATCTTCCATTGCATGACAGTCTGAAGTCTTATTACTAGTGCTTCATATTCAGTTATGTTATTAATGCATGGGAAGCTTATTCTAAGTGCTTAACGTTGTGATTGTAAAGACAGATTCATTTGGGAATTCTATTAGCATTGGATGATGGGCTTGCATTGGAGCCTCTGCCAATTGATCTACAATTATTTGTCCTTTGATGGTCTTCCTATCAACATACTGAATGTTGAACTCGCTTAGGATCATTACCCATTTGGCTAACCTTCTGGTCAATGCAGCTTTGCTTAATAAATACTTGAGTGGATCAAACTTTGTGATGAGTCAGATCTTATGACCAATCATATAGTGTCTAAGCTTTTGGAAAGCAAAAATCACTTTTATGCATACACACTCAATATGAGTGTAATTCAGTTCATAGCCTACAAGGGTTCTACTGATGTAGTAGATTGCTCTTTCTTTCCCTTGATCATTGTGTTGTGGTAAGAGAGCGCCCAAAGCAGAGTTTGTGGTAGATATATACAACAATAGTGGTTTTTCATGAATTGGTGGGATTAACACTGGTGGGGTAAGTAGATAGTCTTTCAAAGATTGAAATGCCTTCTGGCATTATTCTGACCATTTGAATGTTACACCTTTCTTTAAAAGGTGTTGGAAAGGGTGGCACTTATCTGCCAATTGCGTTATGAAGTGTCTTATAGATTGGAATCTCCCTTGTAGACTTCTTAATTGCTTGAGTGTTGTTGGTGTTGTCATTTCTAAGATGGCTTTCACCTTTTTTGGGTCTACTTCAATACCTTTGTTTGACACAATGAAGCCCAAGAGCTTTCCAACCGTAAACCCAAATACACACTTCTTAGGATTAAGCCTTACTTTGTACTATTCTAATCTATCAAAGATTTTGGCTAGAACTTCTAGGTGATCTTCTCTGGTTCGTGACTTGGCTAGGATTTCATCAACATAATCCTCCATGATATCATGTATCATGGCATAGAATAATATTGTCATAGCTCGTTGATATGTTGCACCTGTATTCTTTAAACCAAATGGAATGGCATTCCAACAGTATGTTCCCCAAGGACATGTGAATGTTGTCTTTGCTTGGTCTTTAGGTGCAATTCTGATTTGATTATAACTAGAGAAACCATCCATGAGTGAAAGCATTTCGTTTCCTTTTGTAAGTGTAGACACCCAAAATTGTCATGTCTAATTAAATAAATATTTTATTTATTTAATTATCTAAGCCTAATTCTTCTATTAATTAAATAAATTTTTATTTATTTAATTAATTCATTTATCCTCTTCTAGCCTTATTTCTCATTTAAATAAATACATTTATTTATTTAAATTATCCCTTTCCTAAATTAAATAAATATTTTATTTATTTAATTGTCCTACTTCTTCTATTAATTAAATAAATCTTTATTTATTTAATTAATTCATTATCTTTTTCTACACATGACACATGTCATTCATCTCTTAATTCCTACACTACCTACCTCTTTCATTATTTTACTATTTCTTTTACCTACCCTCTAATCCTAGCCGACCTCTCTTTTTACACCTCTCAATCTTAACCCTCCATTTCTTATTGTGTCTTCTATTTAAGGAGATGCTTCCTTCATTGTCAAACCCTAATGACTAATTTTGGAGTACTTGGCTACAATACGATCCTACTTGCAACCACATTCCGTTCTTTGTTGAGCTCTTGTGCATACAAAAATCTGAGAGCAAGCATATCAAACAAGATCAATGGAGATAGGAAGAATGGAGATCAAAACCCTATTGGACATGTGATGGTATAATCTTTGTGATTTTGAGTTATTTGCATTGTCTTAGGTAATCTTCATATGTTATGGTGGATCTTTGTTCATTGTTAGGCTAGGGTTTTGTGGTTGAATTCATTTAGCCTTTCAATATTGTTATTATTGTTATCCATTTTCACCATAAACAGTAAGATCTACAATCATATCAATATTTGGAAGTAAAAAAACATCCTTTGGACAAGCCTTGTTTTAATCTATGAAGTCTGTGTAGATTCTAATGCCCCCAATGTGCTTGGTTACTGAGACTAGATTGGAGATCCACTATGCATAGTCTATGGGTTTTATGAAACCCACATCTAACAATTTTTGCAGTTCAATTTTAACTAATAAGGCTATTTGTGGATGCATCTTTCTTAACTTTTGCTTGTAGGGCTTTGTTCCTGGTAATAGTGGTAGATGTTGTAAAACCAATTCAGGATCCAATCTTGGCATATTTTCATAGGACCATGCAAAGTTGATAGGCCTTTGCTTGAAAAATTGAATGAATTTATCTTTTTCGAGAGGATTTAGTGATTGTGACAGGTGAATTTTATGTACATTCTTGGCATCTCCTATGTTGATTTCTTCAGTTTTTTCCATCAGGAGTATCGATTTCTCTTGATCTATTGGAAGATCATCAATTCTACCTCTGGTCATACTTTCAGCTTCTTCTGAGTCATCTCAATTCGAGAAAGAGCTTGCCTCTCCAAAATATGTTGTTCTATCCAGATCTATGGCGAATCCTGCCTTGTGGTCATCAAATAGGAATCCATCTCTGGTGCCCAAGAACTTTGCTATAGCCTTGTCATTCTCAAACCAATCTAGCTTTGGTTCCTCTTTTTGCCCGCAGTCTATTAAATATGGGTACATAAGGCATAGATCTCTTTCATCATCAAAAATTGGGCTTGTTGTTATCATGCAGACTTGATTATCGAATTAGCTTGTGAAGGAATTTGTGTCTATTCCTATATCTTCGTAAACAATTCCATCATCTATAGGTGGCATGTGATCATAATATATGTCCACATCTCGCATGCTATTGCTATGGAGAGACAAAAACTTAGTGTCATGTGAATTAGTGAGTGCCTCAACATAAGTGTATATATGGATATGTCATCACTTGGTTCCTCTTCATTTGGAGTTAAAGGGAATTCTATAGTATTGATGATACGTGGAATACTCTCATGACTTGATGATGCATCTTCATTTATTGACATGTTGCTTGTTCCTTGGATGATTGATTCTGGTCTTGTTATTGTGATATTTGGTGGTGCTATGTCATTATCTGTTGATGCATTTGAAGATAAGGATGAGGCCAACCAGGTGTTGATCTCATTTGGCGGTCTTATGCTTGAAGAAGCAATCCATGTGTTGTTGTCATTGGTAGGTGTTATGCATGTTTCTGTTACTGCATTGGCATGTCCAACTGTTGATAAGTTTCCCAATGTATAATTATTAGAAACTCTGATTTCGTTGGTTAACTGTTGTGGTATTGTTGATGGTATGTTCATAATTACTAGAGTAACTGATTTTTTAGACTTTTTTGATGTGTAGCTATATCCCAACCCTTGGTGTTTTGGGTTGTCTATAGGTAGTATGGGTTCTATGATGCCTTGAGAATTTAGTCCCAATCCTATTTTTTCATCATAGCCATGTCTTTCTAACATTGTGAGTCCATTCCCATATAGGTCTAAGGGAAGTTTGATAACATGGTATTCTTCTTCATCCTTGTATAGCCAATAATTCATGTCTTCTTCTAAGGCTTCATCTTGTATATCTCCCCATCTAACAAATGAGCAAGAGTCTGAAACTCTGACAATATCTTTTCCTTTATCTTGCTTGGTGACAATAGATGAGGGTCTCCCAAAAGTTCTAGGAGATAGAGATAAGGGTCTTGTTGATGATGATTGAACAATATAATATTCCCCACACCCTTCATCCTTGATTTGCAATGGAGGTGCAGTAGGAATGTATGGTGTATAATTTTGTGCATTTGATGATGCTATAGATCCCAACTGTGGAATGACTGTGGATTCTTGATTGATGGGGACTTGGTTGTCTATAATTACTCTCAAGTAGTTACAATGCTGAAAAGGATTTGGGTCTTCATGTATTGTTATTTAAAATCCATTGAATGGAAAATTGATGCATTGATTAAATGTGGAAGGTATGCCTTGAATGGCTTGTATCCATGGATGACCCAATAGCATATTATATCCCAATTCTTTGTCTAATACTTGGAACATAACATTGGTAGTAACAGGTCCAACTTGTACTGGCAACATGACCACCCCTTTTGAAGGATGTTCCTCATCATCTTATACCTTTATGTTGATCTTCTTTGTAGAGTATATGTGAAATTGAGAATAGCCTTGTGCTTGAAGCAATTTAAGAGTGCATATATTCAGCCTTGCTCCTCCATCAACCAACACTCTTCTGATCCTTTTCTTATGAATGTATGATACTAGATGTAAAGGATCATTGTGCATGATTCTATATGTGGGGACATCTTGTTCTTTGAAAGCAACCCAAGATGAAGCAACTATGTTTCCCACCATTGCTTGAAATGTAGTCCCATCTATATCTCTTGAGACAACTGAATCTTGAAGTGCCTTGTCTAAGATTTTTTGATGACTTCATGATATACGAAGTAATTCAAAGAATCATATTTGTCTTGGATTCTTCTTCAATTGATCAACAATATTGAAGTTTCTTGTTTAAGGAGGTGTATGAGAAGGTACTCCTTGTAATGTAACTTTTGATTTGTGGGTCACAACGACACAATCTTTGTTTCTAGGATTTACACTGATAGTGGCCACTACTGCATCTCCTTCACTAAGTGTATTGATGGTGTAGTCATAATCAACCTTTGTGTAGTTGGTTGTGTTGTCTTGCGTTCTTAAACCATAAGCTTGACCTTGATTGTTCTTAACAAATGGATCTTTGTAGATGATGTGAGATTGATTTGTAGATCCTTTATTGGCATCCACTGTGGCATCTCCTTGGTCTATTAAATATTGAATGAAGTTATTTAGCTTATAACAGCTAGATGTCTTGTGGCCTTTTGCTCGATGGTACTCAAAAAACTCATTGTCATTCGACCATGTTGGTTTGAATGGACCTGGCTCATATTGCCACACCTCAGGAAATGTTATAACATTGGTTTGCACAAGCTTCTTCAATGTAGAGTCTATCGGCTCTCCCAAGAGTGCAAAATTTCTTTTTGGTGCATTAGTGCTTTGAGGTTTGAAGATATTGGATTGCACTGCATTTGTATTGGTAGCTGTTGTATTGTTCACTTATGAATGGTTCACATTTGGTGAAGAGGAATTTATTGGCCCGTGCAATGATACCGCTAGTTGAAATCTATTTACCACATGAGCATCTACCACTCCATCATTTGTCACATTCTTATTTCTAGACCAGAATTTAGGCTTATCTACACCCGCTATGTTGGATGTACCACTGTCTTTGCTATTTTTAAGGATGCCTTGTTCTAGCAATCCTTTCTCACATTTTAATCAATTTTCAGTGATCTCTTTAAAGGTACTCAAACATTGTATTTGTAAAGGATATTTCATTGGAGGTGTGATGTTTTCACTGAAAATATCCACTTATTCTATTTCTGGTATGTGGCTGGGATACCGACGATATATAGATCTCCATCTTTGAAAAAATGTAGCAAAGGTCTAACTTTCCTTTTGTTTTGTAGAACACAAGTCTATGAGAGTTACTGGGTTGTCAATATTGTGAGAGAAATTTGTAATGAACAACTCTGCCAGCTCTCTCCATGAGGTAATCCTTGGTGGTAGATGTGAAAACCACTCTAATGTAGATCCTCCGAGACTTTTGGGAAAAAGTCGTAAAAGGTATGTATCCTCATGGGTTACTTCAATGCATGATGTAAAGAACTCTCTGATGTGATCTCTTGGATCACCCTTTCCTCTATACTTGTCAAACTTTGGTGTTTCAAAATGAGGAGGAAAGGGTGGCATGTATAATGACCTATCAAAAGGATAAGATCTAAGATCTTCTGTAGTGAAATTTTTTTTCTCTCTACTTAATTGCATTGTCACCATTTTCCTCTGTAGATTCTATACTTGCTGAGCCAAAACCTCTATTTGCGTTAAGGGTATATTGGATGTGTATGTATTAGACACATATGGTGGAGTTGTTGTATAGACAGGTATTGTTGAAGACATTGTTTGATTGTGGAATTGTGAGTTGAAACCTCCACTAGATGCCGTGAAGTAGGAAAATTGTGATCTTATATTGGATTGATTAGACCCAAAGGGATTGGTAGATCCTTATTGTGTCCCTTGACCACTAAGAGTAGATCATGCAGATACTTTCGTTGCCACTTGTGAAGTATTCACCAATTGTGAACTGGCCATGGGTGTTGTTTGGGATGTAGCAGACGTGGTTCCTAATATTTGTGTTGAATCCATGGTAGCTTGTATTGCATTTGATTGTGTTGATGTAGTTTGAGCAACACTTTGTGTTGAATTTGTTGTTTTTGTTGTTGGTATCTGAGTTGTATTTTGATTTAGAGTTACCCAGAGTGGCAAGATTGCAGAAATGTCAACATTCGGGGGTAACTTTGCTCCATTTTGGATCAAAAGAGAGATATACCTATCTTTGTTGTTATTGATGAGAGAGTTGAGGACTATTAATACTTGAGGGTCTTGTTGAGTAACCTCAATCTCTTCTTGTGTTAATCTGGTTTGTAGCTCCTCAATTGTGGGTAGTTGATTTGTGTTTGTAGGTAAAGTAGCTCCCCCTCTTGGTTGTAAATTTGAGCTTGTATGTGGACTCATATTCCAAGTAGGATTGTAATAGGGGTCACTATATGGATCCATTTGATCTTTTTCCTTTTGAGATCGTGTAAATGGCATGAATGTAACTCCAAAGTGATCTTGACTCTCTATAATGCACCTAAATGAAGGACTTAGACAATTAATATGCAAGACTTTGATCTATGGACTGTGAGATTATGTATGCAAACTTAAACTACTATGAGGACTCTCTACTACTGAGGAATTTGTTATTCGATGGTAAGTCTGGCAAGTTGTCAAATAACTTCTTGCTCTCTTTGTTTCTTGATTTCTCGCTCAACTTTCCTTTGGATTCAGACAGACTTACGAACTTTGTTATCTAAGACAACCTCAATCTCTTCATACTGTGGGAGTTCAATTCTTAATTCCCAACCAAGATTGTCTAACACAACAATTATTTCTAATTGATCATTATCTGGTCCAAGGTTTGGTTTCTCAAATGGAAATTATCCATCCCCTGGTAGACCCATGCGAATGAAATGCTCTTAAAACTTCTAAGGGTGATAAACTATGATTGATGCAAATGATGACTATACAAGATTTAAGATGATAAAGTTGGTGGCAACCTATTGAAGTGTGCAAGATTGATTCTATCTAGTAGGGACATAAATGATGACTTTGCAAAGACTATTTGAATGTGAATAATTGACCTTAATTCATAAGTATGTGGTGAGGACTTGTATAAAATGAGGATGCAAACTCGGCTATGCATGACCTAAATACATGAAACCTATGATCACAAAAGGTATCATTTTCTCCATATCTTCGAATGTGGCAACTTTGTTGAGCTTGTTGATTGTGGATACTTGGAGTTTTCTTTGAACTTTGAGATTTTTGTTGATGGTTTGACAAAACTCGATTGATATTCCACTTTGTTTTTTGTAATGTTTGAAAATGTTTGATCTTGTAGCAAAAGACACAACAACAAAGCAAGAAAAACAATCTAACATAAAGAGAGAACTTGTTCAAAGGAACCCCTATGAATGTTGGAATGTTTTTCAAGACCCCATTTTGTTTTTGACAAATCTTGGTCATTCGATTATACAACAGTTAGACTCTACTAAGGTCAAACGGACACGAATAGTACCACAACTCACATCTTGATACTCCGTTAGCTCAAACAACCCTATCACACCCTAGGGTGTGCCCATTTTTTTCCTTTTTCCAAAAATTAAACGAAAGAGGATTGCTCCTCATTTGGCTTGTTATCCTGGGAGATATATGGTGAGTGTCTTGGGGGTGAATTTTTCCCCATCCTTGCGTTGTGATACTATAAGTGTCTAGCTACTAACTCGGATTGGTTTCTATGCTTATGGTTCGTAGAAAGGGTTTTGTTCGGTGCATCAAAGATAAACTCCCTGAGGAGGCTTTCCAACCTTTAGAACAAAGGCTTTTCACATCTTAAAGATACTAGGAGAAGGCTATCAATGCAAAACTACCGTTGGACATGATTTTCATCACATACACATTTGATTAGTGTGGGTTGGATTACTTGGCTTTAGTCATTCCCCTCTCACCAGCCTTATGGGCTTCTCGGAAGGGCAGGCCTGCTAAAGGATTTATCCTATTGCAAAAAATAATATAAAGCATGTGAAAGGTGGGTCTGGCTTTTTGGTCATCCAGTTAAGGGGAGAGCATATACCTATCACCATGGAAACACGAAAAATGAGAGAGTTATTTTTATCCCTTCATTGCAAAATTTTCTAAACTATTTGGAGATGTTGCTCCAACAAAAGCATGATGTTCATTTTAGCCAACAAAGCAATGATGAGATAAAGAAAAATAGGTTTGATTTTTGTTCTTTTTAAAGAGAACCAAAGTAAGTATTAGCTAAACTAGGTCCATCTATCCCTGCAAAATCTCATGAAAATGTTAGCACATTATAGGCTCACAAGCCTAATTTTCTCTTTCGGTTACAGAATTGAATTCACTGTCTATTGGAACAAAACATTACAATTATAGAGAATCAAGAAAAGAGAGAACATTAATCCTTTGCTAGCCTCTGACAAATGTGAATCAGGGTTTGCACAAATGCGAACTAGAATTTGCACAATTGTGAATTTCTATGTAGACAAGTGTAAATTTATGTCTGCACAAATGCAAAATCTCGTCTGCATAGATGTGAATTGTTATCTGAAAATAAGAGAATTAGTTAAAAAGAAGAAAAAGGTAGAAGATAGAAGTAATTAAATGACATGAGTTTGATCCATTATCATGTAGCCCATGATCTCAATGTCATCAAATACGTCAAATCTTTCCAGGTATTTCTGCACAATATGATAGTATTAGGATAGGACAACCAATTCTTCGAGATCTTGGAATCTCTTCTCTTATCAGTTGTCGATGAGCTCTCTTCAGTATTGGGATAAGACGGCCAATTCTTCAAGATCTTGGAATCTCTTCTCTTCTCTTATCAGCCGTCGAAGAGCTCTCTTATGCCTTATGTGTTCTTTTCTCTTTCTGGAACCTGAAATTTTGAAAGTCACTCTTCCTGCCATAGGGTTAGACATATTTTATGCATAAAAAAGAAATTTTCCAGAATTGAAAAAGATTTATGGGTTAGCACTGCAAATGAGTTAAAAACAAAAATGACAATTAAAATTGAAAATTTGAATAATCTCTGCAAATGCGAATCAATTTTAACAAATGTGAATTTTTGTCTGCACAAATGCAAACTATTGTCTACACAAATGTGAATTGTTATGAACAAATATGAATTTCTACACAGAGAATTGCATAGCTCATTTTTTTGATTCGATACATAATTTGCAAATCATGAAAAAGACATCAAAAGTTAGGTTCACGTCGGATTCACCATTGTTTCCAAGGGTAAATTCAATCATCATCAATCAAATTATAAGAGCGAATCACAACTCTAATCTAATTAGAAATACTCCTAAATGACAATGAAATGATGCTTAAATCAATTGAATAATAAAACTCTAATTAAACTCCCTCAATTGATTCAACAAAGCTTCCATTTCTTTTCTTCGAATTGTGTATGTACGTGACTCTCAGGTGTTACACTAGGATTTCCTGCATATGATAGACACAATTATTTTGAAGATAGTGATTCTAGATTGAAATTGAGAAATAAGCCTTGCTTTTTTAGATTTTCAGGTGAGATGGGGGGAGAAATTGAACTCAAGTGTTGATTGATAGATAACTGATTTTGATTGATCAGTTAAGTGAATTGATTGATCTATTAAGTGAATTGATTGATCTATTAGTGGGATAGATTGATTTGTTAACTCATTTGATTGATTAGTAGACTAAATTGATTAGCCAATTGACTAGATTGATTGAGGAGAAGACTGAATTGATTGATTAGTCAGTTCAAAGGTGATTTGGAGTGAAAAGGGTAGATTGGATAGTTAATTGATTTGATCAATGAGTTATGATTTTCAACATGTGATGTAGGATTTTTTAATTGAAATTCATTTTCATTTTGATTTGAATTTGAATTTTGATTTTCAAATGATGAAATGTACATGAGATTAACTGAAATTTATTGAAATTCAAATTTAGTTAAATGTGAATTTGGGAGAAATAAAATTAGATGGAATGAGTTGAAATTTGAATTTGGGGATTTGGAGGAATGAATGAATTAATTAAATTATTTAATTATTAGAAATAAAATTAATTAAATAATAAAGATTATTTGATTAGGGGAATTAATCATAATTAATTAAATAATTAATATTTGAAAAGGGCGTTAATGATGAATTGACTAATAGAAATTAATTAATTAGTAATGATTGAAGGTGATGATTGATTTAGTTTAGAAGAATCAATTAGCTTAATTAAATAGTTAAAGAATTATTTAACTGAGAAGATGATAAATTAGTATGCAATTCATGAGACATTTTTAGGTGTCTACAAAACCTTCATTTAAAACCTACACAAGTCACAACCAAGAGACAAAACAAAAATCCTAAAGAGGGTTCTTCTTCTATTCCTTAAGGGTACAAAAGGAAAAGAGTCAAGGACAAGGATACAGAGAATAAAGAGAAAGACCCAAAGATAATTTAAGAATTAATTTAAAAATTAACTCATGATCTCAAGAAGTCCCCAATGCTATATACAGCTACAGAGATAGGGATTACCACTAGATTGAGAGAAAACTTAATGGCACAAGTCAGAGCTCCAAGATAGTTCATAGGGGGAGGAGTGGACCAACCATAGAATCAAGAAACAAAGGAACAACCAGCCCTAGAATAAATGTAGGTCTCCTCTACATTCCTCTACATTACAACAAGAATAGTCACAATCACCCCCAATAGTACCAACAAATATATAAAGTGATTATGTGGAAATGAGACCTCAATTATTAAGATCCCAAAAATTGAGTGAGGTGTAACTATGGAGGATATAGAAGATGAAACCTTTTTCCACCAAGCACCCTATGAAACTATGGAGGGTATAGAAGATGAAATGAGACCTCAATTATTAAGAAACCTTTGTCCACCAATGACCTTGTTTGTATGATTTTTGCTTGTCACAAATAGCATCAAGGTGACCAGTTTGGAAGAATCTTCAATACAAAAAAGGAATGCCTTCATAATCCAAAGACTACAACCAACAACCTTTTACTGATTTCATCAAAATCTCCTCTACAATCTCTTTAGTCATATCCAACTCCACCAAAATATGAGCATACATAGTATGCATAAAATATAAAGAACTTTCATCAACAGCTAAAAATCTACCAAAGGCATTACTTATAGCTTCAAAGCACACCTCAAACCAATATTGTACAAGAAAATATGGAAGGCTTACCTAGATTGGCATCTTGTTAAAGGATTATGTGGTGGGGTTGAAAGCTAGGTACCATGGTTTAAGCATAAGTATGTACTTATCTTCCTAGCTCCACTAGTATTTGCAGAGGGTCTTATTCCTATCTTGCACATTATCAAACACTACCACAAAGATCCCTCACGCACCTGAAAAAATTTGAACATCTCTTGTTAGAATGGGGCCCCAAATTTATTTAATCCATTTGTTCAAATCATTGAGGATTGACCAAAAACCTTTGAACCTCCCTATCAGGTCTCGAGCTGCATAAAGCCTCTCATTTTTCAACTCTTCATTGTCTACCTCCTCTCCTAAAACCACTATTACAGTTCTAGTACTATGGCTTGATTCACTCCTATTCAATTAAAATGCTACCCTATGCACCATCCCCACCTATTCATTCCTCTACCTCCATCCTCTAATCACATCCTTCCAACCCCTACTATGCCAGTCTTCACCCCACCATTGAGTGATGTCTCTTTGCTAGGACCATTTCTTCTCTGAAACTCATGACCTCCTTTATTCCACTCGTATTTGTAAGAAGACGAAGGTAACTCATTCCAACGTGCCTTGTGAGCCAACATAGAATGCCCAAGGGGGAGATGCCCATGAAGATGAGAACTTTAGTTGCTAAATGTGCCTACAAAAACCCTAGACTTGGAAGGAAGCCACAACACCATTTACCTTGTGAATTTCTTAACGTTACTCCCAATCTCATGAATATTTAGATAGCTAAGATATCAACAAAATGGGAATCATTTTAGTACATCCTAGGAAAGGGAGGCCATAGTAAAATATACATAATAGGAGAAACAAAAAGAGACTCAACAAAGTCCATAACCTCATCCTCTTGCTCCTACATGGTTAAAATTGGATGTTGAAAAGAGACAACATATAACTATAGACACCTAAAATTGTCATGTCTAATTAAATAAATATTTTATTTATTTAATTGTAGCGTCCTAAAATTGCGACACTTGCAATTTCGACTGCATTTCGGTCTTCACGATGGTGACGCAACACGCAACCTGAATGGAGACCCCAAAACTTGCTCACGACACTGAAAATTGCATTTTTCAAGCACCGTTGGCCTGAACCTCCTTGCACCCCGCTGTCCCGGAGGTGGGACCAAAGCGCCCAGCGCCCTGGTCCCTGGGTCCTATTTTGGGCCCGGTTTCCTAAGTGATATCGGGTCTTTTTGATTGCAATTTGGAAATATACTTCCTTGGTCGGCCTAAGGTCGGGAAAATCAGTCTATCAGCCCTAATTGACAAGTATATAAACTACATTTTTCTCTCTCATTTGGCATGAAGAGAATATGTGTACAAAGCATGGAAACTATACTCAAGCATTCAAGCATTCAAGCAATTGATCATTCCAAGTCTCCATTCAAGGCTAAGTGTTGCATTTAAGACAAGGATTCAACCATTGAAGAGGAGATCACTTATTACATGCTACATACTACAACACACAACATCTAAACCTTTGCACATAAGGATACAAACATCCTTAGAACAAGGTATTAGTACTTGTTTTACATTACAGTCATTTACATTTACAGCACTTGCTCATTTCTTGGTTAATTCCAAAACCGGGGTTTGACCTAAAGGCAAACCCCTAATCCCTAACCCCCCAATCATCTTCGCTTTTCTGTGTGTAGGTTGCAGGTACGCGGCTGAGATTGAAGATCTGGAATCCTTGTGCAGAGACGAACAGATCCCCCTTCGTTTCGCGGATTTTTCGGAGGACCGTGGCGCCGGGCGCCATCGTCCCGACAACTTTTTCTCAAATTTGCAGGACAGCGCCGTATCGACATTTTACTGCTAATTCCAGGTCCGCAGCTTCATCCTATAACCTAAACTCAGTTTATAAGCGAATCTTTATGACTTTCTATGCATCCTTAGCTTAATTTCCTTAATCAACATTCTTTACAAAAGAGGGTAGCTTTGCTTTCCAAACCCTTGAAATCCATTTAGCATCCAATCTTACATCGTGTGGGATTGAATCTTATGAGTTTCAACCCCTCTTTTGAATGTAAAGTCTTCCCCCTAAGTGAAAACCCATCGAATCCTAGCGAACCTCCCTTCTCTCTCCTCGGAGTTAGAAGAGGGGAGACCAACTAGGGTTCGACCGCGATTTTCCGCTTTACATTAATTATCTAAGCTTAATTCTTCTATTAATTAAATAAATCTTTATTTATTTAATTAATTCATTTATCCTCTTCTAGCCTTATTTCTCATTTAAATAAATACATTTATTTATTTAAATTATCCTTTTCCTAAATTAAATAAATATCTTATTTATTTAATTGATCCCACTTCTTCTATTAATTAAATAAATATTTATTTATTTAATTAATTCATTAACCTTTTCTACCTATGACACATGTCATTCATCTCTTAATTCATACACTACCTACCCCTTTCATTATTTTATTATTTCTTCTACCTACCCTCTAATCATAACCGACCTCCTTTTATACCTCTCAATCTTATCCCTCCATTTCATATTGTGTCTTCTATTTAAGGAGATGCTTCCTTTATTATCAAATCCTAATCATTCTATGCATTCTAATCATTCATCCTAATCATTCATCCTAATCAAGCATTATAATAACCCTAATCGACAATTTGGAGGATTCAATTACACTACAATCCTACTTGCAACCACATTCCGTTCTTTGTTGAGCTCTTGTGCATATAAAATCTGAGAGCAAATATATCAAGCAAGATCAATGGAGATAGGAAGAATGGAGATCAAAACCCTATTGGACATGTGATGGTATAATCTTTGTGATTTCATTTGATTTGCATTGTCTTAGGTAATCTTCATATGTTATGGTGGATCTTTGTTGATTGTTAGGCTAGGGTTTTGTGGTTGAATTCATTTAGCCTTTCAATATTGTTATTATTGTTATCCATTTTCACCATATACATTTTGGCATGCCCCGTAGGACATGGATTTTTCTTAGATCTGTGTTTTTTCCAGATTTTTCTAACCCTATATTGCTATTTTGTAAAACAATTTGGAGAATAACCTTGTGCAGCTAGGGTTTTGGACACAAAATCAAGATCTTGGAGAGATTCGATCATATCTCACAAACGGCTAGGAAATTTTGCACCAAATTTTTTTTGCAGGTTGAAGAAAGTATCAGGAGCTCTCAAGCCAAAATTTAGAATTTTTGGAGCACATTTTCATTTTCTATGAATTTTTTAAGATTTTTAATAAAAAATTAATTTTGAGAGAAAATGAGAGAATTTTTCGGATTTTCTTATATTTTTGGAAATCTCTCATAATTATACATAGGATCTGTTCTTTGTGATTTTAATTTTGATGCAAAATATTTCCCTAATCGGATCTTTAAAAATTAGGGTTTTTCCTTATTTTGATCAGATCTCACAAACCGATTCGAATTTTGACATCAAATTTTTTGTGCAGGTCAGGAAAAGTATCAGAAAGATTCAGTAAAAATTTCAGATTTTTTGGATCTATTTTGCATTTTAAATTTTTTTGTGCAAGTTTGGAAGACCATCAAGACTCTCCAGTAAAAATTTCAAATTTTTTGGATCGATTTTGCATTTTATATGAATTTTTTATGATTTTTCATAAAAAATTAATTTTTGGAGCAAATTAGCAAATTTTTTGGATTTTCTTACATTTCTGGAAATCTCTTGAAATTTTACAGGTGGTCTTTTTTATGATGAATCTAATATTTGAATTGGTCAACAAAACGCATTATTGAAGGCCCCTATTTCACAAAGTCTTTTGGATCTAAAATTTACCTAACTTGTGTGCTTGCAGGAAGGGGTGATTATTTCAAACAATCCAAACTACTAATAAATCTTTGTTGCAGATCCTTGGCAAGGGCTTTTGGATTTTTATTGTGTGCCTTGTTTTCATAGACTAGCAAACACTTCAATTGGTGCACTAAAATTGAATCATTGTCTTTTGTGTCTTGAGCAATAGGCTCTTTTTGTTTAATCTTTAGAGGGCCTGTCTTCCCGTGTGGTCATTAGGACTACTAGTGAGAAGAGAACGACCCAAGTGGTAGTGAGGAAAACCCACCTCTTCTGAACCACTATAAACAACTGTATTCATGGTGAAAACTATGGATAACGTGTGCTGATTAGTTCATACCGACACTATGTCTCCCCATAAACCCATTTGATCAAATTTATTTAATCATTTGTAGGGCGTAACCCCTACCGGCTGGGAGCCTTCTGTATTTACAAAGCTGAAAGAACCGCATGTATGGCCACATGAGCGGATGCCCTTACTAGCACCTTTTTGTTTTAGAATCCCAAATCCTTCTAGTTGTTGGGGCAAGAGGTCATTCCTCTAGTAGCGGCCCACACACATACAATTCTTAGTAGAGATACAAAGTTCGCCACGGGGAGTTTTCGTGGGGACTGATGCTTGGCTGACCCGAGAAGTGAGTGCCGAGGGTGGAGCCAGTGAGGTCAAGCATCTAAGTATCCGCTCTGAATAGCGTAGCCTCGGGGGTAAAACCCCATGTGGGATCAACAACTATTGTCTTGTCCAGCCATAAGAATTGTGTTTGACTTATTTTAAACATTCAAAACATTCAAAACCAAACAACAAAACATTGTGTCTTTTGTGTTTTCAAGTGTATGCAAAACATTTTTACATCAAACAACACACTTTTCTTGGAGAGTCTAAACACTTGCAAACATTGAGTCCTCATCAACATTATGTCCTCTTGTCACGAAAAACAGTCAAACATTCAGATTTGGTCACAACTTCACAAATTGGAAAAATTTTACAGTCAAGCAAACAAGAACAATCAGTTTCAGAATTCTTGAGCTTCCTAGGTTGTTTCTCCAGGTTTTCATCTAGCATTCAACTTGTCTTTGGGTCTCACAAAGTCAATCATTGCTTTACATCTCTCATTACATTCACATTTGTCTAAACTTGAGTCAAAAGGTCACTTGCTTGTCCTCAATATACTTTGTCAACACACTACATACAACAACACTTTGCTAAGTGGTCCCTCATCAAGGTTTCTTACCTTTGGGTCTCATTTGGTTTTACTTAGAGTCAAGGTCAACTTACCTCATTAAGAGAAACTATCCTCTCTTTGGAAGTCACACCTACTCTACTACATACATACTTGGTCTTACACTTTGGACATTACAAGTACACTTCGGACTCATTTACATTTCATCCAACTCTTGGTCTTCCATACTCTTTCCATTTTTCATCTAGTCTCACACATCTTGGTCAATACCTAGTTCATGGTTGAAACCCGTCTTCAAAAATCTAGGAGAGAAACTAAAGAGGCTCAAGAGTCCGCAAACAAGAGTTCTTATGAGTATGACAATGAGATCTTTTTCAATTCTGATCATACTACATTACCTGACATGGATGCCTGTAGAAACAATCCAAATGTTGAGAACATGGACACTATAAACAACAATGCTACACAAAATGACAATGTGGACAACTTTTCAGTACATTCAGCAGATGTGGAAGAATCCATTATGAATCCCCATTTCAATCGATTGGTTGAGAAAATAATGAGGAGGGATAGACAATACTTCTTACACATGATGGCACAAAGTGGAGCCAAGATACCTCATGATTTTGACATGTCTCAAATAATGGAACATAGACCTTTGCAACAACCTCACTCCAATATGGATCAAAGGAGACCTAATAGTGGAGGAAATAGAGGACCACATATGGTACCTGAATCACCATCAACTTTGCTTCAAAAACCAGAGGTCCCACATACACATGGTCAAACATATGATACTCACCTTCGTAGACCATTATGGAAGTCTTATGTAGACAGATATGCTCAATCACATATCAATGCTAAGGATCAACCACCGAAGCAATGGGATATTCCAAGGCATGCTCAAAATTTGGACACAAGGAAACCTCATGTCAAATTTGGGGGCAATACAATAGAACATGACATGCCTGTAGAGTATGGTATACATGCACAAAATAGATATGGTGTTCCTCAACATGAATCTATACCAAGTGGTCCATATATGCAACATCATTACAGACCTCCTCCATATGAACATGTGTATGATCAATATCATCCATATATGCAACATGCACCTCCTCCAATGGGTACCTCAAACATAGGATATGGTCCAAGAAGTCGATCTCCACCTAAGAGCAATTTGGAGCAACAAATCAGGGACTTACAAAAAAAAATGGAGGACATAAATACACCGAAGCCAACATACACAATGAGAGACATATGTCCTTATCCATTTGACAAGAGCATTCCAATGCCTCCTTTTCCTACACACTTTGTGATGCCTAAATTTGATAAGTATAGAGGAAAAGGGGATCCTAAGGCACACATAAGACAATTTTTCATAGCTTGCATTGAGGTAGCAGTAGAAGAGACATATTTGATGAGATTATTCCCACAAAGCTTAGGTGATCAAGCTATGGAATGGTTCTCCCAACTTCCACCTGGTATTAAGTCATGGGGTGACCTAGCAGAAGCATTTATTCAACATTTCTCCTACAATATAGAGAAAGACATATCCGTCACTACTTTGTGCAACACCAAGCAAAAAGAGGGAGAATCTTTTGCATCATTTTTACAAAGATGGAGAAATCTAGCCAGCAGATGCTCTTGTGAGATTCCACAAAAACAAATGGTAGAGATGTTCACCCAAAATGTTAACAAAGAGATTGGTTATGACTTAAGGAAAGCTTGTTTGTCTACCTTCAAGGACGTTATCGAAAAAGGCTTAGCAATAGAAAAGGTCCTAATTGAACAAGGAGTCATTAAGATATTTAAGGAAAACAAAGATGACTTTAAAGGAAAAGACAAGCCAAGATTTTGGAATAAAAACAAGAACACAGTCAATGATGGTGTTGTTGATGCCAACACAGTGCGACCCAAATTCATTATTTCTGGATCAAGTTCTACAAACAATCAAGTGAATACTCAAACAACTTCCAGATCACGAAGGAAGTACACTCCATTGGGAGAACCACTTGAGTTAGTTTTCAAGAAGCTTGTGGCAAACAAGGTAATCACAGTTCCAGATTTTCCTCCATATGAACCAAAGGTTAAGCCCAATTGGTGGAATGATGATGAGTATTGTGAATTTCATAAGAGCAAGGGTCATAAGACAGGAAATTGTCATCGGCTGAAGAACATCATACAGGATCTCATTGATAGAGGTGACATTGAGATTGAGGGACATTCGTCTAATCAAGAACATGAGATGTTTAAGGAACCATTCCCAAAACATGACAAGGGAAAAGCTAAAGCCACAGATGACCAAACCAACTATACCAGAGCATCTTACAACTATGATTCAACTATCAATAATATCTCAATGGACAATTACGTCTCTACTATTATCATCAAGGACAAAGCATCTAAGAATTCTACTCAGAGACCCAAGATTGTCCTAAAAGGTGTTGGATCTTCTTCCGAATCTACCTCTGAATGTCATGTTACAACTCGCCGAAGTAAATTCACTTTGCAAGGTGCTCCAACTAAAAACACCGCCTCTTCATCAACCAAACCTGAGTATGACCTTGTAGAACAGTTAGGGAAGACACCCGTGCTCATTTCAATCCTTGAACTATTACGCATATCTCCCCCACATAAAGCCATTCTTGATAAAATCTTGACAGATACTATTGTTCCTACTGATCTAAACGTGGACCAATTTCAAGCCATGGTGGGATACCTTTCCATTCCACACTCCCTTACTTTCACAGAAGTCGATGATGCCTCCGTAAGTCAGCCACATAATGCACCACTACATATCGAAGCCTTCATACACAAACATAGAATCAAACAAGTCCTGATAGATGGAGGAGCAGGTCTAAACATTTGTACATTGAGCACAATTAAACAATTGGGATATTCTGATAAAGCTGTGAATTCTACAAACAAAATCACCATCAAGGCATATGATGATGAAGAGCGTTCATCCAAGGGCATAGTCACCTTACCTCTCAGAGTTGGGCCAGTTACAAAGGATGTGGTTTGTCAAGTCTTTGATCTAGATCTCACATACAACATACTCTTGGGATGTCCTTGGATTCATGAAATGAGCGCAGTCCCATCTACATATCATCGATGCATCAAGTTTCCACACAATGGAGTTGAAGTGACCGTCAAAGCGGATCCAAATCCATTCATATATTGCAACAATCTATGAGCTAGATCAGAAATAACAATTCCAGCTAATCGAGAAGTTGTTCCATCTTCAGCATATGTGGATCCAGAATCCTTAAAAGCTTCTACATCAAAGCAAATAGAGCTAAAAGAAAAGTTAAAGATTAAAGACATGGGATGTGGTGAGTATATCTTTCATGTTGATCAACTCCCACTATCTCCTAAGGTATTCAGTCGACAGGAACAACCTACAAACAATTTGCAATGCCAAGGAATTGGGTGTGAACCACCTAGTGTTGTGGCTACTAAGTCTAAATGCAAATCTCCTCTAGTGGTGCAAGCATATCTTGATATCAATAGTCCTAAGAGTGGTTCCAACAAAGAATCTATTGAGCGTATCACCAAACCTCTTGAGAACTCACATAGCTTTACCATATCATCCACTCATTCCATTTCCACTCCTCTCCCAGACTTGGATCAACAACAATTACAAAAGCCCTCACTAATCGGGGATCACAAATCAAGCTTTGAAAAGAAAAATCTAAAAGTCAAAAATAAAGAAAAGTCCTTTAGTTCAAATCAAAATCAAAAGCTATTGGACTCTGCAAAAATCAAAGTCAAGGATAAAAATCCTATGAAGCAAAAAGAGAAAGAGTTGATCTCCCCTAACACCAAAATAACTGGGGGCAAAAGTTCTACAATTTTAAGTCAAAAAGCATACTTGTTGATCCTAAGTCTCCATCATGCTATCCTACTTTCACTTCTTTTCACAGTCATAAGCCTTCATAACTCATCCACTTGTTCCACACATCATTTCCCTTCTGGCAATACATCATGGACCTTTAATGGAGATTCCTTGAGGGACTTTGTTATCAAGGATGCCCAAACTTCTTTAGGTGACATGCATAGTCCACACACTAGTAATTCTATCTCAATTCCTTTATCAAGGAAGACAGTCACTCGAGCTACGCATCATTCAGTCAAGGAACAACACAACTACAATCACAAAGTCAAGCCTCGCACATTTGAGGTAGGTGACTTGGTTCTCAGAGAAAACCCCAAGAATCAGCAAGACAGAGAGAAGAAGGGCAAGTTTGAACCAAATTGGCTTGGTCCTTACATCATCACAGCAGCATATGGATCTGGGGCATATCAGCTCTCAACTACAGAAGGTGAACCTTTGGAGGATCCTATCAACAGCATGCACCTTCGCAGGTTTTACACATAGCTCTTCAGAGTATCCTAATTCAAAAAATACAAAAAAATCAAAAATTTCAAAAATACAAAAAAATCAAAAATTTCAAAAATACAAAAAAAAAAATCAAAAAATTCAAAAATACAAAAAAAATTATAAAACAAAAAAATTGTTACTTGGTGAAAACCTGGCAAACAGGTGCCTTGTGACACAAAAAAATTTGAAAAATCGAAAAAAGTAAAGAGAAATAATTTCGTCCAACGGTAAAAACCACTTCGGTGGCGCCCTGCGCAAGTACCATGGTGAAAACTGGGTCACCAGCGCCATGCATAGAGACATTGCTCCTCCCTCCTTCAGGATTCTCTTTTATCATTTCACTTTGCACACACTCACAACATATTCGTTCATAATAAACTTACCCATTCCCATCATGGCTTGTTATTGATCTACCCAAGATTGGTTAGCCATTCATAATAAACCATCCCTTTACATCCCTTTTCCATCCATAATAAATCAGATCCTATCTGTGGCTAAGGCAAAATCCTACGTCTAGTAATGGGTGTGGAACTGAGAACATCACATGTTTCGAGGAGTATAGTTTCTTCCAGCTTTCTTCAGTCTATTCGCGCACAATCCACAATAAAGCAACATCTGCATCGCCAGTCCGCAATAAAGTTTCATCTTCTCCGCAATAAAGTATCAACTTCATGGATTCAGTCAGTTTTAGATGAGACACAGCAGCAACAATGGGCTTCAACAAAATCAAATCTTTCAACAGACTCAGACAATATTATGGTTTAGTGCTATCTATCCTTTCTGTGAAAGTAAACATTGTGACCACAATCGAATAAGACTTATACAAGTGACAAGAGACACTAAACTTGAGGACTACAGTGGATGTTGGTGTCGAGTCTTGGTTTTCTTTTGATTTTATCTTTTGGTGACATGTCTTTTAGCTTTTCTGGGATGTCTCTGACTAGAGATTCTATCTCCAGGATGTCTTTGACTAGAAAGGCAAGGATGGGGTATCGTCACCCATTTTCTTTTGCTGTCTGTGGATTGTCTCTTAGTAATGCTATGACTTGTCCAAGGATATGAGGACACTGTGAGTCTAGTATGAACTGGGGCATTCCTTGTTTGTGACTGTCTTATCTCCATGCAAACAGGTACAATGACTTTCTAGGTCGAACATATGCCTCGATTGTCATAACCTACTTGCCATAATAAAGCTCAATGATGATAACGCACAAGAAGCTCTTTCACTTTCATATCTTCTGTCTTCCATCCCCCTTTCTTGATTGACTTCCATCATCCTTCTCAAGTCCGCGTAGCCTGCTATCACATGACTGAGTATAATGACACACCAAAAACATTTGCATTTCATGTATTTTGCACCTGCATTACCACATATAAGCATTTCATACATACATATAGATATCACAACTGCATCACATCCTGCACACAACACCTGTTAGCACAATTTACATTTGCATTATCATATTCATTTGCATTACTTACATTCACATTTGCATCATGCATACACATATAAAACATAAACGAACAAAAAAAAAAAATTGCATTGCATCATATACATATTTGCATCCATATCATAAGCATCACATAAGAACATCTCATCACATAGGTACACATGCATATAGTTGCCGCAAAGATGCATCATCTCATATATATATATATATATATATATATATATATATATATATATATAAAGTGTCATGATACAATGATGTCAAAATCATATGGCTACAATCACCCGCAGGTGTCTACATCATTATACAAAATGGTACAAAACTGATACAGAGGAACTCACTGATCACTCCTACCAACACTATTGGTAGTGCTAATCCTATCCTTGTCATGGTATCCCATGCCACGTGTCCCACCCTCATCTCCAGTCTTGGATCCTAGAACACTCGTCTAAGGGCATCCCTATCTCCGTCTCGATCGTACAGAATCAGCTCCCCATCAATCGGTATCCGCGTAATCCTATATACATCCTCCAGGGTGACTGTCATCTCACCCATCGACAGATGAAACGTGCACGTCTCAGAGTGCCATCTCTCAGCCAGTGCAGTCAGCAAACCCATGTTTGCTCGAAACTCAGGCACATACAACACATGTCTCAAACGCATCTCCTCAATAGCAGCTCTGTCCTCGAGCGACAACTCAGGTCGCAACCTCTGAGCCGACGGGAATCTCTCCCGTGACTCTAGCATCAGCAAATACTCCTGTAGTCAAACAACTCAATCATGTCAGTTATAGTGGCATTCACTGTTTATCACAAAATGCTACTCGCTATCTAAATGCATATGGCTATTTACCCTAGTGACACTCACTGTTCATCACAAAGTGTTGCTATTTATCCTAGTGGTACTCACTGTTCATCACAAAGTACTACGTGTGTGACACTCCCTGTTCATCACAAAGTGTTACTCACATTTGCACTCCCTGTTCATCACAAAGTGCTACTCATATTTCAGTACTCCCTGTTCATCACAAAGTACTCTATCTTGGTACTCACTGTTCATCACAAAGTGCCTTGATCTATCCTAGTCTTCCTAAAGGACCTACTTGAGTGTATCCTCTCAGTAGCTTATCCAATCGACAGCGTATGTTCATCACAGAACTGCCGATTTGACCTAGAAGATGCAAATTCATACTTTTCAAACGCAAACACGCTTACATGACATAAACGCACATTTATTATATTACCTAGCATGCATTAATGACAAAATTAAATGCGTCAAAGTACAAGGAGGTTTGGTGGTACTTACCGGCTCTCCTGCCTCTGCTGGCCTCTGGAATCGGCGAACGCGGTCGAATCTATGCACGAAAGCCATCGCTGCTGACTGCTCCTGCTCTATTTTTGCTCTGCAATATGCTCTTGTGGATGCGTGGATGACAATGAGGATGTATTTTCCCCCGTGGCCTATCTTATAGCCTACCCTAGCCCTCGCTTTCACTTCCCGAGTCAGTCTTCATTATCCCGTGACTTTGTCACTTTATCTGGTCAATCCTGTCTTTCTTATCGAGAGATTGTCTGCAATCTTTTCAGACATTTTCATCCAATCTCTCGAGGGGGCATATCATTCCCATTCTGGGGCAACTCTGTATCAATTCATCTTATCTTCTTTGAAACAACGCGACAAGCCGCATTGTCTCAAAGAGGGGCAAAATGTAGACACCTAAAATTGTCATGTCTAATTAATAAATATTTTATTTATTTAATTATCTAAGCTTAATTCTTCTATTAATTAAATAAATTTTTATTTATTTAATTAATTCATTTATCCTCTTCTAGCCTTATTTCTCATTTAAATAAATACATTTATTTATTTAAATTATCCTTTTCCTAAATTAAATAAATATCTTATTTATTTAATTGATCCCACTTCTTCTATTAATTAAATAAATCTTTATTTATTTAATTAATTCATTAACCTTTTCTACCTATGACACATGTCATTCATCTCTTAATTCATACACTACCTACCCCTTTCATTATTTTATTATTTCTTCTACCTACCCTCTAATCATAGCCGACCTCCTTTTACACCTCTCAATCTTATCCCTCCATTTCATATTGTGTCTTCTATTTAAGGAGATGCTTCCTTTATTATCAAATCCTAATCGTTCTATGCATTCTAATCATTCATCCTAATCAAGCATTCTAATAACCCTAATCGACAATTTGGAGGATTCAATTACACTACGATCCTACTTGCAACCACATTCCGTTCTTTGTTGAGCTCTTGTGCATATAAAATCTGAGAGCAAATATATCAAGCAAGATCAATGGAGATAGGAAGAATGGGGATCAAAACCCTATTGGACATGTGATGGTATAATCTTTGTGATTTCGTTTGATTTGCATTGTCTTAGGTAATCTTCATATGTTATGGTGGATCTTTGTTGATTGTTAGGCTAGGGTTTTGTGGTTGAATTCATTTAGCCTTTCAATGTTGTTATTATTGTTATCCTCACCATATACAATAACTATTAAACACATAAGTCTCAAAGATATGATAGTAGAGGTGGAGAAGGAAAAACCAAGGAAATTAGGCTAGAACTCTCCACTCTATCAAGGTTAATGAGCTAGCGGAAAGAGTTGTAGAAATTACTACTCATCTAATAGATAAATATGGCAAAGATCACATTCTCATAGATTATCAATTGTGTCGAGTAAATTTGGGAAGGCATACAAGAAGATAAGAAATCACCTCATTTGAAACAATTGTTGGGACTATTGTTTTGAGAATGCATAAGGACGAGCAAACTAAAGAACTAAATAATCAACTAGAACAAATGAAGTACTTTATCAAAGATTTGATGGCACATGGTAGACACTCAAAATTGTCCTAGGTCTCCAACAACACTTTTCACTAACTTTTCATCTAAATTGATTAAATAATTTTATTATTTAGTTAATGCTAATATTCTTCTTCTAATTCCCTATAGTTAAATAATTTTAATTATTTCATTGTTGTTCTTTTAAACCATTAAGTAAATAATCTTCATTATTTAATTAGTGTTCATCATTATCTCTCTTTAATCAATTAACCTTGATTCATTAATCACTCAACCTAATTATTCTTCTACGATTAAATAATTATTTATATTATGTGTTCCTTCTTTTAAATTAAATAATCTTCATTGTTTAATTACCCTAACTGATCTTTCTTCCACAGTTAAATCATCATTTAATCCCTTATTCAACGTCTCCCTAATTAAGTAAATTTTTAATTAATTTATTACCATGTGTGGTGAAATAAATTAATTTTATTTATTTATGACCCCACTTGACTCACTAACTTTCCAATATTTCTCTCCACTTATTACTTAAGTTACCTAATCACCCACTTCTTCCACTTGCCAATTTCATTTCCCACTCAACTCTTCCTCCTTACTACTTAACTCTTACTTGCCAAATTCACTTGCCACTTATCTCACCTTTCTCTCCACTTATCTTATCCTTTCAATCAATCATATCCATTGATTTCTCAAATTCTAAACCAGTCATAGCCAATAATCAAAATCCGAATATCTATAAATTGCAAATCATTCCTCATTTCGAGAACTACACCTTCGATATCTTCATGCTATCAAATCATCATCTTGTTTTTATTTTATTTTTTGTGCACATTAATAAAAAATTGACAACATATTTTTAAGGAGATAAGAAGAACAATGGAGGTCATGAATTTGATGCTAGGAATAATTGCTTTGATTTGTATTTGAATGCATTGTGAATTCATCTTTTTGTTTATTGTTTAGGTTATTTGGCATTGAACTTGTTTTGGTGGTTACTAATAGTTCTTTGCTACCTATGACATTTATTGGTGAACCCGATGTGAAGACATGTTTCAATTCTGATAAATTTGTGAGTTTTGGATGATTGCAGGTTTTGACAGCACATCTAAGGCATGTAGTGATGCAATCAACTGACAATTTTATGTCTAACACATTTGTCTTGATTCGTCACACATTTGCTTCTATATCTAACACATATGTTGCTAAACCTTATGCATCTAATTAATTAGAAATGATTAAAAATGTATTAAATCCTAAGTGTGATGCATTTATTTCTAAAGAAAATGCATTTGTTTTGCATGCAAATTTTCGTTTACAAGCAAATTAATAAGAATAGGTTAATGCATATGGACAATCTTAGCATTTAATTAGGTGGAAATTGATCCTAATCTATCTAATTATGAGGTCAAATGGATGACAACTTCAATCTAGTTCAATGAGGTGGTTAAATTGATCACAGATTTTGTTCATAATCTTAGCCTAAATAGATGGATAAATTAACCCAAATCTAGTTTAAATAGGAGGTTGAATTTACTAAAAATTGGTTTTAACGTATTTCAATATCAATTTGGTCAAATTAGGAGGATCAATTGGACAATATTTTACAATATAACCTAAATAGGGTTTCAAATCAATCGAACTTTCACAATTTAGGGATCAATCTAAATCAATTTGGTTAAAATGAACCTAAGTTTGTAAATAAGTCTTTTTAGTCAACAATCTGATTGAGTCTTTGGTTTGCAAATATGCATCACACATATGTCTGCAAATCCAAATGCATATGTCTCTATGTTTGACGCATTTGATGCTTTCTGTCATGTATTTGATTGGTGATAAATTCATTGAAATTCATAATTTTTCTATTTGTTGCTTTTTTTTTTTTAATTCCCTAGTTGGAAAATTTTGTGTTACTAATGGTCTGTTGTAGCATTGAGGCGATCAAGTGCTAGAGACTTGAAAACTGAAACTACTCATCTATGTGTTGCAGGATCTTGGATAAGTCTAGTTTCGTATATTTCTTGTATGTTTTTGTTTGGTAGTGTAAATCACATTTCAATCTCTTAAAGGAAATTAACTCTCGTGTGACTATTTGGTGCTTTGTACACTATCTATTGTGTATCTCAATAATTTTATGAAAGTATCCCCCCCCCTTGCCTTTGTGGAACTTGGATGCATGAGAACTCATAATATTATTTCTTAGGAGAGGTGTTCTTGGGGCTTTCATCACCCCTTGGGCTTGACCTTGAGTAGTATTTTGCTCTGGCTACTATATAAAAAGTGAGAGAAAAAGTTGTATCCCAATCCCACGATTACATATCAATTGTGTCAATTATGAAGGGGACGTCGAGATATTGACTAGAGACTCAAGTGTATCACCCCAAATATGTGCATAGGTATCCCCAAATCTAACTAAAAACTTTGTTATTAGAAGCCTTATCCTTATTGGTTGTCAAATATATTGGTGCAAGGGATGTAGACCGTATCCTAAAGATACTCACCATTTATATCTCCTTGAGTTGAGACAATTTGTTGGGGCTACATAGGATAATTGTAGCCTCTAGAAAGGTGGTGATTGGGTCACACCTCCATCCCTACGGCCCCCTATCCATACTTCTCTCAAAAAATAATAGTCTCATGCACTACCATCTTGAGATACCAAGCGTGGGCCTCTATCTCGATAATCCCTACTTGACAATTAGGTTGTAAAAGAGTGTTTGAATTGTGTTTGTTTGTGTTGTGCCCCTAGAGGGAAATAACAAAATATGATTTGAAAAATAAACCTATCCATATCATAACGACAATGTAGTGTTTCACTATTACAGGATGATAATATTTATCACAAAATTCAAAGAAAGAATACTTGTCAGTTTCCTTCCATGTCTAGTATACTAATTCATAGAACCATAAAGTGAATCATAGTTGATTTATCACATCTATATTAGGACATTGGTCCCCTCGACATGCTTTCAGAGACACATCCACGATGGCCACTTTTTATCAAATTTCTCTTACATGTGATATACTAGAAGCTGAGATATAATTCACTTCCCACTATTATTTCTTCTTTCCCTCCCCTCTATTATCGCCTCCTTCTTGAAAAGAAAATGCACTTTCTTTTTTCTTCCACTTCCTTGATTGCATACCATTCTCTCATATCCGATCCATCATTTCCTTTCTCTAACATCTACAAATTCATCCATCTCATCTCCTCCTTCCTCCCCATGCATGCCTTCTTTTCTCCCTCTAGCTCGACATCATGGGAAACATTCAAAAATGTTATTATTTTTGTCATGCAAAATCATTACTGCCACTTTCTCATTCTAAAAATTATTTAGAGGATCTCATTTTCACAATTTTGCATGAAGATATAGAGGGATTATGAAACAAAATAGTAGAACTTCCCACTGTCTCTCTACTTTTTGCTGACTTTAGCCTCCCTTTTTTAAAAGCAAACTATTGTCACAAGATTATCTTTTTTGTTTTAATCCAAAAAGAAGAAGGTATCAACCCTCTTGTCTAAAATTAGCCACCATAACTAAAATATGTTCTTATAATTAAAAACTTTAAAAAATATCTTGTTTCAAATTTTGTACTCAAATTTACTCTATTGCTTGTCTGGCTTTAGCTTCCTTCAAAAAATTTATTAAATCTTAATTGAAAAGATTATATCGAACTAGTTGATAAGGAAATATATAAATGATTAATAATTACCTAAAAAAATCAATAATTAAAATAACAAAAAAAAATAGAGAGCGAAAATTAGCTTGTGACATTGCATAACATCATAATGGGTTATCAAAAATGATTTTTAGATGCTCATATGACAAGATATTTGTTAATTAGATGCTTATGCTGACATGTCCAATCTAGTACATAAGTTTATTGTGACACCAACATTAGGATACACAATGCTCTGGGTATAATTTTCATTAAGAAAGTATTTAAATCATTTTATCATTAATTCAACATCTTAGGGACACCCTCCTTCGTCTTGCAGAACCAGAAGTGAAGAAGGTCTTTCCCTCCTTAATCATTGATCCTCAGCTTCCAAATTGAAGATAGATTTGTTGTAATCTTCTTAGGTTTGACACCCTCAACATTTCAGAGATTATCGAGCCTTAGGAATTTGGGACCTGCAACTCAGATCACCAAGAAATTGGTGGTGTTGTTGAGGATATGAATTTGTAAGTTTATCTTGAGAACCTTTGTGACTTGTGAAATGTTTTAGTTGTGTATTTTGTTTGGGTAATTTTGGAATTGTGTCAACTTAAACAAATTGGCATCATTTTTCGGGAGAAACAATATTCTTATTTGTTATATGATGTGTTTGTGTTGGAAAGTATCATTGTCTCTTCCAAGTGAAGAGTAGGGACTGCATTTCAATCAAACCAAAAATCAACAATTAAATCATAAGGATCTATAATAGAAATAAGAAGACAACCCACATTTTAGTAAAAAGAAGATGAAGTTTTGACAAGTACATGAAGATGTTCATCAAAGGAATCTCAAAATAATTGTAATTCATTTAAAAATACCTATTCAATCTTAGTAGTTAGTTATGTAAATCTAAATAATCCATGTATGGATGTTAGAAATCATAACCTATACACTTTTGACGATTCAAATAGTAATATAATAAGAAAATGTACAAAAATTTATACATCTGGTTATGAAGAAAGGAATAGTATGACTTTTGGTAGAAGGGACATGGATGCATGTATTGTAATGAATAACATGGATACTAGTCTCTCCCTTCTTCTGCCATTTCATATGATGAATTGTTGGATCAACTTAAGGAAGATGCACTAAAATAAGTGACGATTGTTAAGCAAAAAGAGGATAAATTAGAGAAAATTAATATGATTCTTGATAAGAGAAATATGGATAAATAATGTCTAGTGGACATGATGTTGGCATGAGTTATCTACATAAAGACACACATGATACTAGTCAATATCCCATTCCTCTCATGAAGTAAAGCAATGAAGAAGTTGAACACCATAAAGTTTCATCTTATCTTAAGTGACGAGTCACAAAAATGTCCTTATTTCTCTATTTTAGCTTATAATTTTCATGAGATTCCTCATACTTTTAAGACAATACCTAAAAATTTACTAGCTATTACTTAAACACAATGAATGATAGATATATCATGTTGATAAATGAATGTGATTTTGTGGATGTTTATGGAATGATTATAGACTTTGATGCTAATAATGATGTTAATGTTGATGGGATACATTTGAGGAATGAACTTGTAACAGAGTCTGCCTGTCAACCCACAGTCAAAGGGCAGTTACCCACGACATGTACATCCCCTACAACTAACAGAGGTAGTGATCTTGGAGGCAATGATCATGGAGCAATAGTCAAAGAATGTGGAACAATTCTTGCCACTTTCTGTTGTTGTTGTTGTTAATAAAGAGTAATTGTAATCATTGAATAAGGAGAGACTTATGGAATGATAGAACATGGTTCATAAATCATGTTGTGTTGCTATTACACATTTTTAGCTTTATTTTTTTTTAATGATGTAAGAGTTTGAATAAGACTATGATAATCTCAACTCTAAAATTTAATTAGACCTATATTGTTGATTATGAAAGAATAAGTCTTCTCGCTATGATCATGAGATAGTTGACATTTGTTAGATAGTTGTTTAGAGTTTACAATCAACCTAACTCTTAGGATTTTGTATATAAATCTTGGATCCTATAAGAGTTAAGGAGGTTGTCAGCTAGTTGTTAAATTGTGTTGTTAGTATCTTTATCAATCAACAAGACTGTTATCAGTTTATGTAGCTCTTTAGAATTTGCAATAGAGTAAATTTGATAATGAATCTCTAAGTTGAAGAACTGAATATTGATAGCTAAGGTTATATCCACTCAAGAAAGGGCCACTTGAGGTACTATAATTCTATTAGTAACATAGATTACTGTTTTTAATGATAATTATATTGTTGATTAGAATAAATTGTTAAGTTAATTTCTTTGATCAACATCAATCTGTTAACTATTAATAAAAAGTAGCTAGGATAGTTTGTGTGTAATAAGCTACAACATAGTTGATCCTAGTAGAAACAATCACCCGCAACAACTGCAATGTTATTGAACAATTACTTGCAACAACTAATGTGTAGTTAGATTTACTTTACAATTACATTTACTTCTAGCATGGTTATGTTTCCAATTTAGTTTGTTGCTTTCAGTTGATTCCCTATACATAGTTGATAGAATAACTTAGAGTCTCCTCAACTGCACATAGTGTGCCAACATCATAAAGAAGATATTATGATACAACTTATTTGGATTCTCAAGATTTAAATAGTATTGATGAAGAATAGTATGATTTTCCTACTCATAACATAGAACACTCTGAGAAACTCACCTAACAATTCCTACAGTTAATAATATCATGTGAATATAGAATCAAGGTAGTATAATCCATTGTCACTTATGCGACTACAAAATTTTAGGCTACCCAATCCCTTGTCATTCCCTTGAATACTCTTTACAAACAAATAGACATGTCGTGGGTTGATTATGAAATAAATGTCATGACAACCAAGGTTTATAATTAAAATCCTACATTTAATGGGTGTGATATCCATGAAGGGGATGCACGTCTTGAGGACTTTTTAAAATTTAAGAAATATTTTCAATTTGTAGAAGAGGACATGTGGATGATATTATTTTAAGTCCTTTTGTGGGAGCACAAGAGCTTGGTATGATGGTTTTCCTAGGCATTCCTTTTCCTATTGGAACCATCTTGTGGCTACATTTGAAGAAGAATTTGCATTGTAGGTTGAACCTATTGTTCTCATATAGGAATTGATTGATATCAAATGGAAAGAGGGAGAGTCAAGCAAGGATTATAGCCATAAGTTTGAGGATTCTCTTTTTCAAATTCCAATTGACTTCAAATCTAACACACTTGCATGTATTGATATGTTTCTCAGAGCCTATGATGCCTCTCTAGGATTAGGTTCAATATGGGAAGAATTTAATTTGGTGTATATGTAGTAGACATATGGGTTATTTGATTTTGTTGATGGTCCAAAAAGATATTTGATTTCAAATTCAATGTCCTCAACAAAAAAGATTATTCCAGTGGAGAGTTTTGCATTGAAGATAGTGGTTATGTGGAGGTTTCATCAAACAAAAACACAATATTAGATAGTGATTGTGTTTGTAGGATATAGAAGAAGATGTTAATGCAATATGTGACTACAACATAGATTAAGATGAAAGTATTTGCACAAACCATCAATTGGATCAGTCATTTGTGGATGATTACAAGGAAGAGATCAATGAGACATCTAGTATATAGATGAAGATGATGACTCCATTGTCACTTGCAATGTGTGGCTAATGAAGATGTATGTGCAAAAGATTTATTAAATGAATCGACTCAAAAAGTTGATTGTACAAAGCATTCACATATTGATAAATTCAATGGTGAACAAGGAGTTCCCTCCTTGTTTGTTTTTGCTTCCTTTGTCTCATTTCTTGATTTTGAAGTCATTGGTTGTTTACATGAGGCTAGCATAGGTGCAACTATACATGAAAATAAAAATATAGAAATAAATATAGAGGACAACTAGTGATATTCATTGTGTGAACTTTGCACTTGATGTTTGTGATTATTGTGATCATATGGATGCATATAAGAACCTCTTCCTTTGTTGTGCAACTTGCAATCTTCATCATTCACAATGTACTTCAAAAAGGTCATTTGAGATTGTTGCTTATTGATTGGATATATAAGGATACATGTGTTACATATTTGATTTTTGTAGCGCAACAAATTGCCAAGGTATATGTGCAATAATGAGACAATTTAAGGATAGTAGGTCTTCACATGAAGTGTCTCATGATTAAGACAATTTCAAGTTGATGAAGATTGGATCAACATAGATAACTCAAAGGTATGTTAGTTCCTTATCATCCCTAAGGTAATTGGATTTGAATATGTATCTTTTCTTTATCATGAAGATGTATCTTCTTGTGGTGACGATGATAGTGTGCTTAAGCTTTAGTTTTTCACTTGGGCCTAACATATGTCTTGTGAGGTTGTTGAGGAACAACATGCATTCCATGTTGATGATCTACCAATTCCTTTAACAAGTTAATATGATGGAGTGACATATTTTTCTTTTCCTCGCGAATTGGAGACAATTTGTTTCTATTTTTCATGTGTCAATCTCATTTTGGTTCATTTCCTTTTTGGTGTACCTAGAGATCTAGATTCTTGTTGTGCCTACAAGAGACATGTCCTCAACTAGAACCAACATTAGCACCTCAATTTTATGTGTCTTGGCCCTTTTTATTTTGTGCTCCATGAAGTTATTTACTTTGTCCCTATTGGTGGACCATCAATAATAATCAATTTCAAAAACCTTATGTGAACCACATTTTGCCAACCTCGTACCTTAATCAACTTTATCCTATTGCTAAAATTCTAATAATTTGGCTTGTTGATGTTCCATTTTCTTCCTTAACACTTTGTCATGCATCCTTAATTTGAAAACCTCTCAAATTTGTCCAAATGTCAAGTTCCTTATTGGCCTGTAGCCATCAAACTTCCCTCGTTCCATTCTACAGGATGACTAGTGTGTGCTCAATAATTGATCCCAGACAGGTGAAGATCAGGTGAATATATTTTTGAAGGCCGATTAGGATTGTTGTTCTCTTTGATCGAGGACGTGTCTTCCACCTCAACAAATACTGTGGATACCATCAATGCTCAAATGTTTCTCCACCCAACAACTCTCAAACCATGAGAGTTGTGAGACAATATGAATATGCACTGATGTAGATTCAATAGACAGAAAGCAACACCCATACTACAATTATTGTTTGCAGGAAGGATCCCATCAAAAAAATTCTCCAAGTCACTGATTATGGAGGTGATTTTCCACTATAGTCCACTCAATCTCAGAAGCTTTCCATGCTAGATATTATCAACCTATAGAGGCATCTAGTGGTGTCTTCTTTTGATTGCCAAAATTTGAATTTGATCGGTCCAGTTGTCTGCACGAGATTGGTGGCGACAGTGGCTCGGGTTTATTGTTGCTCCATGCCCTGTCTCTTTCTGACGTGAGCAAATGAATAAATGAGAGGAAAAGGAATCACTTGTAAGAGAAATGGAGGACAATGAAAGAAAAGAGATTAGGAGATAGAAAAAGAAGAACGAGCAGTGATATAGGATTCACAAGAGGCTGCGAGGTTTCAATTCTAGTTCAGAAAGTAGAGATATTTTGATATTTTAATGATCTGGATATTCTTAAATTTTGTAATATGCATTTTTAACCATTATAGTCTGATTGATTAAAGTTTGACACGCCTTGCACTTAAGAGATTACCGAGCCTCATGGATTTCGAACTTACAACTCAGATCACCACCAAGTTGTAAGTATAAGGATGCCTTTGTTACCTTTTTTTTAAATGAAAATGATGAAGATTGAAGCAAGAGGGTACTCCCCTCTAGCTGCAATTCACGAATTTTTACACAACAAAGACTCTCTGCGCTCAAATTAAATTTTCAAACAATACTAGATTGCAACATAAAGGAAATACATTCATAGTATCCCAAAACAAGCTGATAACTTTGTAATCATTTTACAAAATCGGCCTTCTCATTGGCCTCTCAACCCACTATGTTTCTCTCAAAGCTAATCTCCTCAGTGCATTTTCATATATCTCTACACATCCTTAATCTTTACCTTGTAGCCCCAACCTCCTCTGATATGCCACACACCAATATTCTCCTCCTTTGGATTTCACGCATTCATTCTCCTCACGCCTTCTCACAATATGTACTCAACTCCACTACGCACCTCATACTTTGTTTCCTCTTAGCCAAGCTAATTCTTGTCTGCCACGAAACCAAATTCTTGTCTGCCATGTTTTCCTCTATTTATTTTGGAGAGATTCTCAGCTTCATTCCTCGAGTTGCTATCAAGTTCTTCCTCTCGAGTTGCCTCCCTTATTGATCGTAGCCCCCTCTACATTTTTGCTAACTCTTCTATTATTTATAGCCTATGAAGTTTTCTATTGGTTCTCATCTCTCCATCGATGCCTTTCCATATTCCCTCCTCCTTGGCCGCTACCCCACATTTCCTCTTCTTCCTTGATATTCCCCATTAATCTCATTCTCTACAATTATCTTTGTTCATTCACATTCTGGGACCCATACCTATTCATGCCATCCTTCTCTCCACATATAATTATAGCCTAATTGTTCCCCCCTAATGTAGGATCCACAACTAGTTTCCTGTGACCTATGTGCATTATGTTTATTCTATAATTTTATTATGAATAGTTAAAATCTCATACATTAAGTTTACACTTCTAAACTTAAAAGTATTGAACATTCAGATTTGACTGACATTTTCTAAACTGAATATGTTGCTTAATGTGTGTGATCATACTAAGAATATATTTTTAGATTTAAAAGTGTTAAACACTCAAAATTGATTAACATTCTCTATGCTTAATATGTTACTTAGTGTGATTTAAGACTAACTAGCTCTTCTAGTCTAAGAAGAAGAAATTCAAGAACTTCATCAATATGGTTTGTAACAGCTGCATCAAGATCACTACGTCTGTTTGTTGCAAGAACAAGGACCATATCCCTAGACAGATCTCCAGTACGGAACAAAAGTGCATTCAAGGCACTTCGTTGAGCATTTTTATGATGACCTTTGATCCCAATGGAGCCACATCTCCACCAGTCATCATTGCATACTCCAAGCCCAATTTGTGAGCCAACTTTCTAGCAACTATAGTTTTTCCTGTCCTAGGTGGTCTATAGAAGAGCATGTTGAAAAAAGGAGCTTCATGAGACTTTGTATTTGCAGTTGCTTTACCAAGTTGTTCAATTCTCTTCTGTAATGAAGGGTGAAGAATAACAACACCGAAACTGTTTCCATTTCTTTTAAAGGGAGCATTCCCTCTAGTTGTGTTACCAGGCATAGAAATAGAACATGAATGTTATGTGAAATCAATCTTGACCATGGATATTTTCTTCTTGATGACTCGTGAATCAATGAAGGTTGACGCAACATTCTATCAACATAGCTACAAATCACTCCAGCACCTTGTAGGAAATATTTTTGGGTAATGACGATTGCTTGTCGGCCTGACACTCCTTCATCAAAGATTAAATAATTTTCCTATTTGGTAGAGCTAATTACTGTGATCCTTATCATTCAAAATTCACATGTCCATCTTTCGGCATGTCTAGCCATACAATTTTTTTGGTGATGATCCATCTTTAGATTTGAGGTAAATAAAAAAGAATCATGTCTCTTATAAAACACATTTTCTTCAAGGCTTGCGGTGTGACTTTGTATGTTGGAAATCTCTACAACTTCCTCAAGAAGCTACTCATTTAACTATTGCCTCAAGATTTCCTATCTTAGCTACCATTTTTATTTTCTATACAATTCTTGATAATATTTCTTTCATCATGTTTAGTTTTTCCACATTTCTTCCTTTGACTTTTATCTTAAATGGTTATGGTATCTGTATACACCTAAAAATGGTCTGAAAATAATTAATTAAATAAGCAATTATTTAATTAATCCCCCTTCCAAATTTAATTGAATTCATTAGCAATTTGATTAAATTCTCTCTTTCATCTACTTATTAATAAATCTAAGGATTTATCTAATAGGTTCATTTCAATAGTCCCCTTTGATTAATTAATTCAAATTAATTAATCCTTCCCCCATTTCAATCAATTCTTCTAATCCCCTAATTAATTAAAACAAATCAATTTATGAGTTGTTGAAAATTAATTAGTCTTTTCCTATTATTTGAATTTTTAAATTCAAATTACCCACATGCCTCCTAACTTCTAACTGCCTAACCTAACCATCCCCCTAACCTAACTCATTTCACCTAACCTTGGGTTTGCCTAACCCTATCCTATCTTGCACATTTTAACCTCCTTATCCTAACCTCCTATGGTGCGGATATTCTCCCCTTGAGACACATGGCACTTTGGCAACATGTCTCCTCCCTTGGACACTTGTTCTCTTATGAGCAAGGCTCCTTGACACTTGTCACCACATAGATGACAAGTGTCCCTTCCTCCAACCTCTTCTCCAACCTCCTCCAATTTCACCCTTGATATCTTCAGACTCAATCTTGACCGTTGATTCTTACCACCTTACCCCTGGCCTTGGAAATCCTTAAAATGTCCCCCATTTTGGAGCACAAAGGATCCCATCTCATTTTCATCTTAGGCATTGTTACTATAGGCGTATCATTTGAACATTGTTATTATAGGCAATTACATTAGCTTAATTAGATCATTTTCTAGCATAATTATGAATCATGTAGCTTAATCAATCTCTTTTCTAGCTTAATTGCATCATCATGGCTTAATCATGCATATCATTAGCTTAATTAGACTCTTGGATCAATCTAGCATAATCAATCTCATCTAGCTTGCATATCATTATCATTTCAAATCCTCTGTCTAGGTGTAGTCAAGTCATTGGGATTGCTTATCCAGGTCTGAGAGAAAATCCATACTCACATTTCTTAGGAGGTGATAGGTCGCTTTGTCATGGTCTATCTTTCATTTGCTTCTTATTTGCTAACCATGCTTGTAATGATCTATTGAGTGTTTGTGTTGCAGCTGCAGGTATCACACTTCACAGGCACGACATTTTGGCGCCCACTGTGGGGCCAAAAATCTCATTTTTGGCCTCTTAGCATCATCAAACTTTCAATCTAGTAGGTTTCTGGCCAGGTCTGATTCAAAATTTCATACGAGTTCCCTTTCTGTCTCGTACGAGCTCCTTTGTTGCCTCGTACGAGTATATGAGAATTGTCATACGAGCAGGTGAGAATTGTCATACGAATTTCTGCTTCCATGTTTTCAAAACATATTGCATTTTAAGGTTTTCATGCTTCAATTTGATTACTACTAATGCTAACCCTGATTTGTTTGTGAGTTTTTCAACAGCCTAACTGGCTTTTGGAGGATTATTGTCGAAGATTACGCTTGTCAAAGCTTCATTTCATCAAAACACATCATAACTACTAACTATCTATTTTGCAGGTTGCCTAGGAGGACTCAACCAAACTTTGTGTCTTCTTTAAGTTTTCTAGGCACACTTATTTTACTAATGGTAAATGAACACCTTGTTTTCTATGTTTGAGAAGTTGTTTAAGAGGTAGGAGAGTATGATCTTGGTCATTTGGACAATTAGAAATCTTGACCCTTGAAGTGCTTCTATGTTTGAGATTTGATTACCTTTTAGTGGGCTTGTCACAATGGGAAAAAGTAATCACCCAGTGAGAACGACCCAAGTGAGTACAGCTAGACCTAAGCTTTTCTACTCACTCTAAAAAATAGGCCTCTCGGGATTAAAGTCTCAGAGGATGGGATTATTTGAGTTTTCTCTTTTGAGATCTCTCATATTGTACATTTAGTAGGGCCTCATGGTCTCAATCACGCTTGCGTGACTACTTCTTGTTTCAATACCTTGTAGGGCTATAGGCCTCAATCGCACTTGCGCGGCTGTAAGGAGTAATTTCAAATAGAAACCCTTACTATGAACCCTAAGATAGAAGCTACTCGATTCACCTCCAAAAGGGGGATAATCTATGTGCAAGAGAGATAGTAACTCTCCCAAGACACTTGCCATATCGTGCCCCCATTAGCATTTGGAGTCAGATAATATGGCGTTGAGAATCCATTGTATGAGAATCAATAACCATATTCTGATTAGCTATTGGGTGTGTACCTAAGTTTGCAAGAAAATGTTTTCTCTCTTAGCCAACCTCCTTAGGATTTAGTGTGTTGTGCTTGAGATCACTTATCATATCACATGTTTGTTGTGTCTTCATCCCTAAAACAAAAAATTAGACATCTAAAACTAGAAAATAGAAGCAAAACATCAAACTTCATTGACCAAAAATCTTTCCAAACAAATTTTTTGTCTTTGTTCTATCCTCAATCGTACGAGTTTGTTAGTTTGTCGTACGAAACATCTAGTTTATCGTCTAGTCCAGTGGGAATTATCGTACGAGTCCGTTTAGCAGAGAATTTTGTGTCATCTTTTGTCGTCTGGTTCTGTGAGAAAGCTCGTACGAGTTTATGCATTTGTCATGCGAGATTTCTAGTTTGTCATATGGGTCTGTCTAAATTGTCATCCGGGTTTGTATTAAGTGTCGTACAAATTTCTGTCTCTATCAGTCCAGAGTTGTCTTCTTTCTTGTCTTTTTCAGATCTGTCATATTTGCTTGGTCAATTTACAGTGAACATAAACACCTGATATTTGTCATTTTGTGCTTAAATTGTCTTCTTGGTTCGCTTGGTCAAGTTATCATCTGTCAAATCGGATTCTAGAAGTAGACACCTCAAGATTTTCAAGTATTGGCCTTCAAAAAGTTCAAGATCTAAACATCTCAAAGTGCATTATCATCCTCTTTGATAAACTGATCACTCAAAACATAGTTTCTCATCAGGATCTATCATCCTCTATCACGAAACTCTAACGTTTGGTCAGGACAACCTTGTCTCACATCATAGGATATATCATTCCTATTGGACTTGGTTTTATCAAAATTATCATCATTGCATTCCAAAACCGAAGATCAAAAAACTTGGAAACTTTTAAACACTTGAATCATCTTTTCGTGTCATATCACTTTATCACACTTACATTGACAATTGATAACTTATCGAAACATCTTTTAGACAATCGAATCCTAGCACAATATCTAACACACGTGTATGCCCGTTTTAACTAGAGCGCAGAGACAGAAGGTCGCAGAAACAACAATAGAAACATTCGAAATAGCTAAAGATCATATCAACATGGCATACCAAAGAAAAATACAAAAATAAACCATTACATTTCAACATATCAGAGAAATCAAACAAGTCCAAAATAAAAAACCAACTATGTCAAAATCTCACAAGGATTCAAATACATCTTCAAAGAAAGGTGGCTCTTTTATGCAAATCCTAAAGAGACCCCTAAGGAATTTTGATGAGAAAGATCACAATTGTGCACCTATTTCTAGCAATGGCTCATCCCCCCATAAGAAAATTGACTCTCCAAAGGCATCTATTCCTACACCTCTTGAAAACTTGCAAGAACCTTCCATAGCATCCTCACCAAACAATACGCCCAAGGATGAAGTTCCCCAAAGGATATCCATAATGGCCATCAAACCTATTTTAGAGGATCATATTCAAAGCCCATCTCCTTCATATCTAAGCATTGGTTCCTTGCAACATCCCCATAATGCTTCCTTGCAAATTGAAGTCCTCATTCATAAAACGCTCGTTAAATGTGTCCTAATAGATGGTGGAGCTGGTTTAAACATTTTCTCATTGAGTCTTGTCTATGCTCTAGATTATTTAGAAGATGTAGTTGATCCCCAGAAAAAGATCACCATCAAAGCATATGATGAAGAAGAGCATTCCTCTAAAGGCATTGTGATGTTACCCATTAGAGTGGGACCTTTGCAGAAAGACTCCATCAACATGTCATCAGTGCCTGAAATTTCCCTACAATGGGCAAGAAATCATGATCTCAGCAAACTCAAATCCATTTCAGTGTTGTAGTAGCCTAAAACCAGCTCAAGAGGTCATTGTTCCTCATAACATAGAGGCAACATCTTCAAGCACACAATCCAAGGAACAATCATTTGCATCAATTTTGTCAAGCATGGAAAAACAAATGCAGCTAAGAGATCGAGGGAACAAAAAATATCTGTTATCATGGAAAAACAGACAAGAGCAACTTGAAATTGAAGAGGAAGAAGAAGATGTAGGAATTGATGTAGTTCATGTGTATGTGTGGCAAAAGTTAGGAACTAGAATACTTGAATCAGAATCACATTCAGCTGACTTGGACTTAATCAAGGACGATTAGGAGCTACTTGCGCGAGGTCATTCTGACGAGAGTATCGTTCTAGACATGGAAATGCATATTGAAAGCTTTGACATCTCTATCATGATCCCTAATATCTTTGAAATAATTCAACCTAAGGATCCTTTACCCTTAATCCATCCTGAACCTATGAACTAGGAAAATGAAAAACATACTGCCATTGATACCTTTCCTAATGACCATGCCATATCTTTATACCTTAATGCAATCGAACTCGCAACAACTTTCATCGGGGATTTCGCTAACGTATCTTCGAGTCAAGAGGATGTCGAATCTCCTATTCGCAAAAATTAAAATAAAGAAAACAATATTAGGTCTAATGCTGAAAACCATCTATTGGTAACATTAGACCGAGAAAAAGTAAAAAGAAAGGACGTATCTAATGGTGAAAACCTCCTCGAGGTGCAGGAAGATGGGAGACTTGACACTTTACTTGAGCACTATCAAGAGAGGTCATCTATCCTGATAGAACCAACAAAGGCAGTTATCATTGGCACAATTGATCTACATCCAGCAATCTCTCTATCAAAACACGAAGTGCAGCAATATTTTGAACCCTTCAAAAGATGGCAAATGAATTTTACCTAGTAATATGCAGACATTCCAGGGTTAGATCCATATCTTATAATACATCACCTGAATATCAGTCAAGGAGTAGACATCAATAATGGAACACAACATGGATCAGGAGCAAGTATTCTATTCATCATACCACAAGGTCATACAATTCCAAAAGCATACAAATTAAGCTTTCCATGCACCAAGAATACAACAGAATATGAACCTTCATTATGAAAATCCTCAAAAAGATAGTGAATGATGCTGGAAGAGATTGGCATATTCAATTGAACCCTACTCTATGGGCCTACCGTACCAATATCCGCACACCAACAGGTGCCACACCTTTTTCTCTTATCTATGGATCAGAAGCAATACTACTAATAGAATTAGAGATACCTTCTATATGAGTATCATTAAAAGGCCTTATCTCAAATGAAGAGCAACGAGTATCTAGATTGCAGGAGTTAGAATTAATCCATGAACACAAACAACATGCCTTTGATCATTTAAAGGTATATCAGCAAATAATGTGTCGCGGTTATAATCACAAGGTAAAACCGAGAACATTTCAAGTTGGGGAACTAGTACTAAAAGAAAATCCATGCAACCAGGTAGATCGAGAAAAGAAAGGGAAGTTTGAACCAAACTAGTTAGGTCCGTTTGTAGTCACAACAATATTTAGGTTAGGAGCATATCAGCTGTCAACACAAGACGATGATCAGCTTGAGGAACCCATAAATAGCATGCATTTGAAGAATTTTATGTTTGAGAAAAGCAAAAAAATCCAAAAATAGTGAAAAAGCAGAAAAATCTAAAAACACTGAAAAAACAAAAAATCCCAAAATAGTGAAAAAGCAAAATATGAGAAAAAGTGCAATAAAAATAGATGGTGAAAACTTGGCAAACAGGCGCTATCTATCCGCTAGCTCTTTCATCTATTGGTTCATGCATTCTTTTGCTTGCATTCATTTTCTTACAGCGTTGCTCATATCCATAATAAAGCCTTTGTACATAGGCAGGCATCCCGGGTGATTTCTCACCATGGTTTGGATCATTGGGTATATCATGATGACTTTGTTTCTAGGTTTGGGGCAAAATCCTACACCTAGTTGGGGGCAATTATTTTGATCATTTTGAGCTTAATCAAACAAGAAGAACAATAGTCAGACAACTCTTATCAAGTGAAAACTAAGACACATCCAACGTTGAACACGAGATCAAATTGTCAACCATCAAAATATCGTATGTCAGTCTAAGCACATCACACACTTTTCAATGAATGATATCTTTTGGATAATGATTTTAACATGCTTGTTCATCTTTTCTATCTTGATTTTCGCTATCATGATTTTTGAGTGACTCCAGGATGTCTCTGACTAGAGGAACAAGGAAGGAACGTGATATTTTTCTTGTCTGTTGTCTATAAATTAATCATTAATATGTGCAAATTTGTCTCAGGACATGATCATCGGAGTATCATCGAAGACATTTCTGATTTGCATATAGAAATGGTTAATATTGCTTGTTTTATGCAAGCAACACTCAGGTCATCTTGGTTCAATTATACCTCGATGCTTATGCTAACTTGCAATATCAAAATCCAGGAAAATAGTGCTTAGGTTATCATGGTTTAATTATACCATCAATGTTTGCACTCACTTTCCACATTTTAAAAGCAAAAGCTCAATGATGACAAAATGCAATAACCTAGTGACTGGTCCGGTCGTAGCTTTGCATTTAGCTTGCATCTCATTCTTGCATGGGATCCCACAAGCTCATTATATCCAAGGTTAAATTAATCACATGAGTCATCAAGGCGTCATCATAAGTGTATACACAATTAGAATGATGACTCATCTCTCTCAAGATATTGTCGACCTAGCGCAAATTTTATGTTACCCCCTCAACAGAACCAACATCAGCATATTTGAATCTTCCTACAACCTGATATCAACAAACTGTCAGTTCTTTACCCAATCAACCTTATCAATTCTATCAATCGATCGCATCTAAATATATCCTATCATGTCTTATACAGGATGTATCTTTCCTGGAACCAGACGTTTTGATCAAGTCTTATACAGGATATATCATTCCTAAAACCAAATGCTTTGATCATCTTTGTCTTATACAGGAGGTGTCATTCCTGAAACCAGACTGAATCTCGATCTTATCAATCTAATCAATCAAGCTTTATCAATCATCACATCAAGAATCACATCACCGTGATCGTAGAACTCACACTTTCATCAATCAACATTGCAGAAATCGAATCATTTCTAATTGAGAAATCAATTTCGCAATAAATCATACACCCCAAAGGTCAATTATCTCAATTGATCTCCCAAGGGGGCATCATTGTACCGCAATTTATCAATCAATGTCTGGGGCATCCCATCGAACCAATATCATCACCAAAATGAGATTATTCTTTGAATCAACGTGTCATCACACCTCTCTTCAAAGAGGAGGAAAATGTATACACCTAAAAATGGTCTGAAGATAATTAATTAAATAAGCAATTATTTAATTAATCCCCCTTCCAAATTTAATTGAATTCATTAGCAATTTGATTAAATTCTCTCTTTCATCTACTTATTAATAAATCTAAGGATTTATCTAATAGGTTCATTTCAATAGTCCCCTTTGAATAATTAATTCAAATTAATTAATCCTCCCCCCATTTAAATCAATTCTTCTAATCCCCTAATTAATTAAAACAAATCAATTTATGAGTTGTTGAAAATTAATTAGTCTTTTCCTATTATTTGAACTTTTAAATTCAAATTACCCACATGCCTCCTAACTTCTAACCGCCTAACCTAACCATCCCCCTAACCTAACTCATTTCACCTAACCTTGGGTTTGCCTAACCCTATCCTATCTTGCACATTCTAACCTCCTTATCCTAACCTCCTATGGTGTGGATATTCTCCCCTTGAGACACATGGCACTTTGGCCACATGTCTCCTCTCTTGGACACTTTCTCTGTTATGAGCAAGGCTCCTTGACACTTGTCACCACATAGATGACAAGTGTCCCTTCCTCCAACCTCTTCTCCAACCTCCTCCAATTTCACCCTTGATATCTTCAGACTCAATCTTGACCATTGATTCTTGTCACCTCACCCCTGGCCTTGGAAATCCTATAAATATCCCCCATTTTGGATCACAAAGGATCCCATCTCATTTTCATCTTAGGCATTGTTACTATAGGCATACCATTTGAGCATTGTTATTATAGGCAATTACATTAGCTTAATTTGATCATTTCCTAGCATAATTGTTGAATCATGTAGCTTAATCTATCTCTTTTCTAGCTTAATTGCATCATCATCAAGGCTTAATCATGCATATCATTAGCTTAATTAGACTCTTGGATCAATCTAGCATAATCAATCTCATCTAGCTTGCATATCATTATCATTTCAAGTCCTCTGTCTAGGTGTAGTCAAGTCACTGGGATTGCTTATCCAGATCTGAGAGCAAATCCATACTTGCATCTCTTAGGAGGTGATAGGTTGCTTTGTCATGGTCTATCTTTCATTTTTCTCTTATTTTCTAACCATGCTTGTAATGATTTATTGAGTGTCTGTGTTGTAGCTGTAGGTATCACACTTCACAAGCACGATAGTATCCATTTTCTCTACTAATGGATCTTTTTTAGGAATCTTTATAGGAGTGACTATATTCCTTCCTTTGCCTCTTGTTGACACACCCATCATGATGTCAGTATCATAGTTTTCACAATAATTTAGTCAAAACAACTTAAAATAATCTAAAAAATTTAACATAACTTACTTGTGCCTAGATATCACCTTTAAAAAAATCTCCAAGAAATTTGTTGACTTGTAGCCTTAGAAGCAAATTTGTTAGAAACCCTAATTTTACAATAACTGCTTGAATTTTCTTTGTATCACCTCAAATTTAGACTTTAATAGCTTCAATATTTCCTTGATCAACCCTAAAAAAATTAGATTTTTTTTCCAAATTGAGAGAGATGCACTTTATAATTTGACCTTTCAAATTAAAAAATGGCGCTATTTCTTTTCTCCTAGATAATAGATCATTCTTTGATATCACTTGTAATGAAATAAATTGCATAAAGAATATAATAAGAAATATGCTACAAATAATTGAGACTAATTAGTCACTTCAAGAGGTAAACCTCCACGATTCTTCAGTTTGAACATAATTTACAATATGATGATAAATCAACCATTAACTCTTTATATATATATATATATATATGCCATACTTATGCATTTGATGCCATTCAATAGGACTTAACTACCTATACAAGACTAAATAACTAACCATATAACTTAATTAATGGTTTTGGTAGCCAAAATTTAGCTACACATATCCCGATATAATTAAGGGGTCAACTATGTATATAGTTGCCTAAGATTAATCTAGGAGTATTAATTAATTGAAATGCATCAATTATATGTTGATATTTTGATATTGTTTAAGTTGTGATTGTCATTGATGGATACACTTATTTTTTGTATGAGTTATTCTCCACCGGTAATATGTGTTGTGTTGTTCACACCGATATTATATGCCATTGTATGTATAGTCTTTGTTTGTAGAAGACTATCGGTGTTTTGCAAAAGATGCTTATCGGTCGTAGTGGTATGAAGACCTCAAGCGGAACGAGGACCCCTAGCAATAGTTAATCTTTTTGATCAAAACATTATGTTCCAGTTTTTCAGTCTTTATTCATTAACCGATAATTGGTATACTGTGTTAAATCGGTATAATTGTAAAGTGTGATGAGTTATCATCCATGAACCCTTTAGCGGTGTTTCTGTTTCGTGTTACCAAATATGTCTAGATGCACTGTACCTAGGAAATTGTAGTCTAATCTTATTGGACCGACATGAAATCAGATTCCTATATGAGGACATCATGTCTAGGGTTTTGGAGAAGTTGATTTGTGCGAGTATTGCAGAGAAGATTAGGTTTGTGCGAAATATGTATCTCACTACAGAGGTTGTGAGTGCAAAAGATAGAAGACTGAAGTAATGTTGCAATGCATTAACAAAGAATTGTCAAGGATCTAATCAAGCATTTTGTGCTACTTTTTAGATCACTCACTTGTTGATTACTAATCTCTTCGACAAGTCTGAAACCCTTAACTAGGTAGGCCTAGCAAAGCCTATTGTAAATCCTCTAACAAGGTGGTTCATAGTTGTGGATCTAAAATCCTTTAATAGGTAGTCTTTAACAGGACTTATCTCCTAACAGAGATCTAGATTCCTAACAGGATCTGTTCAGGTGAAGAACATTGTAAGGCCTTAACCGGTCTAGTTACCATTCTGCAGATAGTTGACTTGTGATTTTTACTCACCATGGTTTTTCCCATTTGGGTTTCCACATCAAAATATCGTGTGTTATGGTGATTGTGCTTTTGTGGGTGAATGCTCTATTTTCTATTTGGCTTGTTTATGTTTTAACCAGTTTGTTGTTTAAACTACTACATCGGTCTGCTGAAAAATTGTTTAAGAGTTTGGTTAAGTGTTTAGGCATACTAATTCACCCCCCCCCCCCCCCCCCACTCTTAGTATTCATCAATTGGTATCAGAGCCAACCTTTCTATAAGTCTAACCACTTGGAAGGAGATATGGGGGAATATAGTATGAGGGAGCTCACTCACAGTCTGACTGAGTTTGAGAGAGCCTATGATGAACTCAAGACCAAGTATAAAGCCTCTTTAGCCAAGAGAAGAGAACTTGTTGAGCAATTGATGGAATTTACTGAAAATAGCTCTTTTGATGAAGTAGACATGGAGGCCCTAGTCAGAGAAGTGAAGAAACTAAATGAATCCAAAACTAACCTAAGGAGGGATTTGGAAGGATTGACTATCAGGATGAGTCAGGAGATAGAAAATAGAAGAAAAGCTGAAGATTTAGTGAAGGACAAGGAGCATGAGATCTCTAAGTTGAAACAAGAGATTGGTACCATCACCACTCATCTGCAAGAGGGTAATGAAGAAAAAGAAGAAATACAAGCAGACCTCAATGCTGCTATCTCTCAAAATGAAACCTTGATGAAAACCAATGATGCTCTTTCCAAGGAACTTGCTGAGTCAAAGGAGATACTTGCAAAGTTCAATCGGAGTGCTGCTAAATTGGAACAAAAGTTGGAATCAGTGAAGCCATTAAAGGATACCACCAGACTTGGTTTCTCTGCATATGAGGAAGGTGAAACCTTTGAAGCCAAGAGTAATGCACCAAAAGAGCAACCGATAGCTAAGAACAACAGCAAGAGCAAAGGTAAGCCAAAGTTTAAACCTGTATGCTTCAACTGTCATAAGGAAGGACATATTGCCAATGTATGTAGGAGCAAGGCTTACAATAATTTTCCTTACATGCAAAACAATGTAGCTAGAACTGGTAGATTTAATAGCCACCGTTATGCATGCAACAAGTTTGGGTATAGAGCTTTTGAGTGCAGGTCGATTATGAACAACTCTGGAAGTTATTCACCAAGATCTAAAGGAGTTGTCCCGGAACCTCCTATGAACCGGAACCCAAACCGTTACAAAACCTATGACCACTGGTCAAATGGTTATGGAGTGGCAAAGAGTTGGAGAGCAACTTGTTTGATATGTTGTGGTAGCGGTCACACTGCTACAACATGTAGAAGGAAGAATGGAAATGTGAACACCGAACCATGGAGAACACCTAGTATGGTTTGCTATCATTGCAACAAACTGGGACACACTGCTAGAGCATGCAGACTAAGAAAGAATCCATCGAGAGACATACCAGTCGACCCAGAAGGAAAGATCGATGTTGAAACCATTCAGGCAGATATGGATAAAACTTGGAAAAAGAAATCTAAAGAGAAGCCACAAGATGTACCAGTTTCCACACCCAGTGTGGAGACCCCTGAACCAGCAAACTGAGCTTCGAAAAGCTTAGGGGGAACATATCGGTAACAATGTTTCGATCCCCCAGAGTATATTGGTAAGGTGCCTTTATCGGTATTGGTTACATTTCGACCAACAGAAGAAATGAAGTGGTAAAAGGAAAAGTTAGGGTTTGTGCCCTAATGGTGATGCATTTATTATGGTAGGTAGGAGCATATTTAAAAGTGACTTACGTCATTATTTTTACTTACCTATTTTCAAAGAAGAATTTTTCTAGCTTGAATAGAGCAACAAGAGCGATTCATCTTGCATTCAAAAGAATTCAGGAAGATATCTTGCACAAGATTTTGCAGTCATTCAGAGTGGAGGTCAGAGTGGTAAAACAAGCTTTTGGAGGAGTGTGTTCTAATTCGACATCGACGAACCCTAGTTTGGAATAAAAAGGTATTTTTCATCGAATCACTCTCATCATTTGGAATTATCTAGATATGGCTTCTACATCTAAAATCCCTTCTAGTTCTATCGAACCTAAGGAATCATCTAAGTTTCTTAGGAAGAAGGTGAAATATAATGCCCTATCTCAAATTCTCGTCGGAGTCATTGTCGAAGGGGATGTTTCAAGATATATTGATTGCAAAATGGAAGACCTAGGGTCTCTAGCGATTCACTCCCAGTTGAGCCTGTTTTGTGGAGATGATAAGAAGATTAAACCTGAGTACAACGTAATTGAGAAGAAGAAATTTCACGATGCAATATATTTTCTCGAGGAATTTACAGAAGAACACATTAGGATTATTCTAAGTAGGGTTCATGGTGACAAGATGTACCTTGAGCGAACCCATGATATTACACCGGAGGCAATTCATGTCGTGACCAGTTTCTGCAATGTTGGGGAAGTCCCCGTTCTTCGCAAGATCACCAAAACTAAAGTGACAGAGTTCACCAATTCTGTGAGCGACCAACGGGCAATGACTATAAACACCATAAGAGATGACTTGGTCAAATATGTGTGCATGGTAATCGGGTATAGAGTATTTTATGCTAGCAGAATGAATCATGTTCCTACAACTACAATGCATGTCGCTTATAGGATGATCAAGGAGAATGCAGAATGTGACTTATGTACCTACATGCAAAAACAACTCATGAAGAACCTAAAGTCCATCAAAGTGGACAAAACACTGAGGTTTAAGTTCAGTCAATTGCTTGTCGGTTTGTTTTTCTATTTTCAAGGATATTTTCCAGGAGTTGGTGATGTTCAATGGTCAAGTGACCTACTGGTTTCCAGACAAATAAAGGAGAATTTGTAAGTAGTGGGATCTGCGTATCCAGAGACTCTGAACATGTATTTTGATGAGTTCAGACTAAAGATGAACCAGAGAATGAGAATATTAGGTGATCTAGTTAAAAAATATGAAGATGATATTTGTTTCACAGTCAAAATAGATCATTGCATAATGCAAGTGGTTGAGCCCAGAGAAGATGAAGTTGAGCCTATGGGCTATGAAGTGGTAAATGATATACTCACAGGGTATGCCTCTACCCTACTTGCTTCACCACAGGATCCAAAGAAGAAGAGGACTGATACTTATTCTGAGAGGATCAAATCTGTTGAAGTACCGAAGTAGAAAAAGAGGAAAGTAGTGCCATCAACATCAACACCGATTACATCTGCTACCAGTCCTAAAGTGACCAAGAGGTCACCAGCCAAAAAGAAACTGGAGGCTATTCCACCAAAGGTATTCGGAAGGAAGAGAAAAACCAGGAATAACTCACCGGATTCAAAAGACACTGAACCAAAGGTAGAAATCAAGAAGACAAGGCAATCAAGCAAGAAGACAAAGTCAACTGATAATGTACCAACAACCTCTACATCGATAAATATACATGTTGCTTCTTACCAGCCTATGACACATTTTAAAAGAATTATGAAGAATGTTAAAAGGAAAGTACTTGATGATCTAAAAGATTATTTTGATGATCTTAGCAATAGTGAAAATGATGAAGTAGAGCTAGAGGTCATTAAATATTTGTGTGATAATGATCGGTCTCCGATTGACATTAAATATGTTGTCCCTAATTCTTTATATAATTATTTGGATAATAAAAGGTGCATTGTCATTAAAAATGAGCAAGAAATTAGGGAAGAAATTTTTGCCCAATTTTTTCCTGATGCCTCTAATTCATAATTGTTTGAGATTCTTAATCGGTACAAAGGCATATTTTCCATGCGAAAAAGAAGACTTCAGCTACTCAGAGGCAAAACCTTTGAAGTGGAAAAATACACCCATCTGTAGGTTAAAGCAGATGTCAAAATGCAGAAAGTATCAGAAGCTAATTGGTTGGTTGAGCAAGAGCCTAACCTATCCACAGCCAAATTAGATGAAATCTTCGACAGTCTGGGTGAAGGAATAGCAGAACAAAATGACCCCATTGATGTTGATGCACTAGATGTTGAGGACACCACTCCAGAGAAGGAGAAAGCTGAAGAGGAGATAGTGGAGAAAGAAAAAGATGAGAAAGCGGCAAAAGAGAAACAGGAAAAAGAGAAACTAGAAAAAGAAAAAGCAGAGAAAGAGAATTTGGCAAAAGAGAAAGCGAAGAAAGAAAAACAAGAGAAAGAGCAAGACAAGAGAAAGAGAGAGCAGAGAAGGAAGATGAGAAGAAGAAGGAAGATGAGAAGAAGAAGGAAGAAGAGAAGAAGAAGGAAGAAGAGAAAAAGAAGGAAGAAGAGAGGAAGAAAGAAGAAGAGAAGAAGAGAGTGGAAGAGGAGAAAGAGAAGGCTGCCAAGGTAGCCCAGGAAAAAGAAGAAGAGGAGAAGAAAAGACAAGAGGAGATCAAGGCAAAGGAAGGAGGACAGACTCCTAAGGCAACCAGAGATCAAGCTAAGTAGGTTGATCCCACCGGTCCCACTAATTTGACTCTTGCCTGTCTTACTCAATCAGTTGATGAAAGTGAGCTACTGAGGAGCATTCAACTAGCTTAGGTTAGATTGGAAGAACTGAGGAAAAAGAAAGAACAGGATGTCATTCAATTTTCTATTGACACTCTTTCCAATCTAATCCCCAGTACTAACCTTCCCAGTACCGATTCCTCGTTGGCCAAGTGAAAACTTCTTTGCACAGTAGTAGATGATCAAGTGCAATCTTTAGAAGATGCTGCCCAGGATTCTGCAAAGAAGAAGCATGAAAAAGCTCTGAAAGTTTCATTAGTAAAGCAAATGGATGTAGATAGAGAAAAACTGCTTAAGCAGAAGGATGGTATAAGTTTAGCTATGGGTGAAGGTAACTTACTCTTGAGAAAAATCTACCAACCTCACCTATTTTGTGATGATGCTCTGAAAAAGAAGAGTCAACTCCAATCAAAGTTAAAGAAGTTTATCGACAACTTCAAATTGCCATATGATTTGTTCACAGTGTATGGACAGATTGTTCACACTCACCAGCATCAGATTGCAAAGATTGAATCAGAGATCTGCAAGCAAACTCAAGATCTACAGGAGCTCCATTTTCTTCTATTACCAAAATTGCAGGTTCTTCAGAAGTGCTTCCTGAACTTGGAGGCTATTACTGTAACACAGGAGATGAGCACTATCGATGCAATGGAAGAATTAGCCTTCCAGATGAAGACTGAGAGTGAAATTGCTACCTCACTTCTTGATTCATGGTCTTCAGACATGAAGAATTTTCTGAAAAACTTTAAATTTCTTTTTTGAGAAGTTTTACTCTTTATTGTCATGAACATATACTCTGTTTTTATGTTATGCAATATAACTTTGGAAAATTTCATAGAAAAAAAGGGGAGTGTTTGCATTACTTTGTCATTGTTGGCAAAGGGGGAGTAGTATTGAAAATTTTATGCACATACTTGTAATTTTTGCAAAGGGAGTAGTGTATATGCTTAGGGGGAGTAATTTTGATTATGACATCTGTTTTTATTTTGTAAGCACTTAGATGTCAAAAAATTCCTAAGTGTTGCCATCAATGTCAAAGGGGGAGATTGTTGGTATTTTGATAATGTTTAAGTTGTGATTGTCATTGATGGACACACACTTATTTTTTGTATGAGTTACTCTCCATCAGTGATAATGTTTAAGTTGTGATTGTCATTGATGGACACACACTTATTTTTTGTATGAGTTACTCTCCATCGATAATATGTGTTGTGTTGTTCACAACGGTATTATATGCCATTGTATGTATAGTCTTTGTTTGTAGAAGACTATCGGTGTTTTGCAGAAGATGCTTACCAGTCATAGCAGTATGAAGACCTCAAAGCGGTATGAAGATGTCAAGCGAAACGAGGACCCCTAGTGGCGGTTAATATTTTTAATCAGAACATTATGTTCCAGTCTTCCAGTCTTTATTCGTTCATCGACAATCGGTATATTGTGTTAAATTGGTATAATTGTAAAGTGTGATGAGTTATCATCCACTGACACTTCAACGGTGTTTCTATGTCGTGTTACCAAATATGTCTAGATGCACTGTACCTAGAAAATTGTAGTCTAATCTTATTGGACCGACATGAAATCAGATTCCTATATGAGGACATCATGTTTAGGGTTTTGGAGAAGTTGATATGTGCGAGTATTCTAGAGCATATTAGGTCTGTGCGAAATAGGTATCTCACTATAGATATTGTGAGTGCAAAGGATAGAAGACTGAAGTAATGCTGCAATGCATTAACAGAGAACTGTCAAGGATCTAATCAATCTTTTTGTGCTACTTTCTAGATCATTCACTTGTTGATTACTAATCTCTTCAACAAGTTTGAAACCCTTAATCGCGTAGGCCTAGCCAATCCTATTGTAAATCCTCTAACAAGGTGGTTTATAGTTGTGGATCTGAAATCCTTTAACAGGGTAGTCTTTAACAGGACTTATCTCCTAATAGAGATCTGGATTCCTAACATGATCTGTTCTGGTGAAGAACATTGTAAGGCCTTAACTGGTCTGGTTACTATTCTGCAGATAGTTGGCTTGTGAGTTTTACTCACCGTGGTTTTTCCCATTTGGGTTTCCACGTCAAAATATCTTGTGTTATGGTGATTGTGCTTCTGTGGGTGAATGCTCTATTTACTATTTGGCTTGTTTATGTTTTAACCAGTTTGTTGTTTAAACTACTACACTGGTCTGCTAAAAATTTGTTTAAGAGTTTGGTTAAGTTTTTAGGCATACTAATTCACCCCCCCTCTTAGTATTCATCATTATAATGTTTCTCATTCACATGCCTGAATCTATCATTAAAGTAATGATTTGATACTTCAAATGTTTGTGATAGAAGTTTAATTAACTATTTTGACAATACTAAATATTCTTGAATGTTGATGACAATATTTTGTAGTATTTTCACTTGAATGAGTAAATAATCTTATGATGCAAGTAAGAAGTTGAGAAAAGTAATAGAGATAGAGAGAAGAACACCTAAGATGATAGTTAGTAATTTGAGCACTAATAGTGTATGCCAATTGTTAGAGTTATCTTGTATTAGCTAATAATTATTTATTTAATTATTAGTCTATTATACTCTACGCTTAAGCTAAACTTAGGCATTTAATAATATGGTAGGTATTTAATAATTATTCTAATTATTAAATACAATTTATCCTTTTAGGATTTCTTTAGGGTTGCATATTCTCCTTTTATAAGGATTGTATTGTACTTTTTCATTTATTCCCTCTTCGAATGATAATAATTTTCTTCAGAGCCATTATTACTTTTTGTCTCCATTCTTCTCTTGTGATAGGTATTTTGCTTGCAGGTATTCTTGGGATCTTTGAAATTGTATTTCTCAGCTTCTTCATGGTATCAGAGCCTACATCTATTGCTGCTTGTTCCTGATTTTTCAGAAGATTTTTTGGAGGGTTTCAAGCTTTTTTAGAGTTTTTTTATTTGCATCTAGAGAGATTTTTGTTTCTGGGCATTTTGGGCTCAAAAAGACCTCACCGTTGAGCTCAGAACACTCCAAAAGCCCCCATTTTCATATAAAATTTGTCCAATTTGAACAACTGTGGCTATGGAATATTTTTATTTTATTTTTTTCTTTCTTGTGCACGTTTTTCGAGATGAAAAAATTAATATATATATAGGGCAATTTAATCGCTTTTCCCAAGTTGATATAGTCACCGCAACGGCCTTGGAGTTGCCGACAGTCTCCAAGACTGCCACGGGAGCCTTAGCGGTCATCGTCGGGGTTTGCAAGCACTCAACAGTCTTTAAACCGTCGGCCATCAGCGACCCCGCCACCCAGTAGCAGCTGCTGCAGGAGCTCGCTACCGCCTTTCAGGCGCCCCCCTGTTGTGCCTTTGGCCATTGTCACCCTTTGACTGCCCTTCCGGCAACCGCCCGCCCGCCCTCTTGGCCGCCTGCTGCTCTTGGCCACCCTGTTGGTCGGCCACTTGTCGACCTTTCGGCCGTCGCTTTGCCCAGACACCACCATGGAGGTTTTTTTTCTTTGAAGGCTTTTTGATAGATAGATGGTTTTTTTGTCATAACTTGGGCAAACGAAGTCAGATTTTTGAAAAGGAATAGGCATCGAAAGATCTTTTTGAGATCTCTTCAGATATGGAGGTTTGTTCTTCTATTTTTTTTCTGTTTTGATGTCTTTTTTGACGTCAAAGCTAGAAGTTCTTTTTTGCACTCCGAGAGGCATATCTTGAGCATTCAGACTCCATTTTTGGTACACAAAATATTGTTGGAAAGCTGGTTTTGTGCACTTTCTAGTGGTATGGATGTTCTTTCCAAATTTTGCTCCAGGTACATTTTATTCAGTGTTTTGCATTTATGCACTCTGGTGAATATCTTGGATGTTTTCAACTCCTAGGATCCTTTTCTTTGTGTGGGATGACTCATATTTGGCTATTATTTCTGTATTTCTAGCTTTTTGTCCTTTTTGAGCATTGTATACATCATTTTGTAAGCATTTCTTTTTTTGCAAACGCATTGAGATAAAGTGCCACTATGCCTTACATGCTTGGGATCTTGCACATCTTGTGCCTTATTGTACTTGCATTCCATTATAAAGTGCCACGGGGGGGGGGGGGGGGGGGGTTTGATGTTTTCCTTTGTTTGCCATCTACCTTTGTCAAGTGAGTGTTCCTTCCACAACACTAGCCTTTATATGTGTTTGTACTTTCTGCTGCACTCTCGTTGTTCCTGGTTCTTCGTCATGCAATTTTTCTTGGCATTTAGTTTCAGTGTACTTGTCTGTTGGTTGTTGGTTCTAATGCTTCCTTGGTTAGTTGGAGCACACTCTTTCATTCCTATTTTTAGAGGCAACCTTCCATCTTTGAGTGATCAACCCTTCAGACTTTGGTGTTTTAGCCATCTGTATCTTCGAGTTCAGTTGTTTGCTTTTGTTTGCCATTTGATTCGAGAAGTGTTATTTGAGGACACTCGTGCAGATTACAATCTTCTCTACCTTATCATCTTCTATTTCAATGGAGGTTTTTTAGATCAATAGTTATTCTTCGACAATGTTTGCAGGTTCTTCATGCTTCAATGATTCTTCGACTTTTCTTTTGTTCCTATCTTTTGGAACATTCTTGTTTGGAGGCTTCTTCAGTCCTTCACTTTTATTCCATCTCTTTTTGGAGTCGAGTTTTTTCCCACGTGTTTTTCTCTATTTCTCCGATTCATAGAGATTTGGTTGTGATTGGGTACCTCATAAGGCCTTATTGTCGGGACCCAAATTTGCCTTCATCATGTAGTTGCATTTTTTTTTGCTTCATGTATTTCCTTTTTTTAGCTACTCCCTAAGTTCATTGTAAGGGGGTGTTAGAGTTATCTTGTATTAGCTAATAATTATTTATTTAATTATTAGTCTATTATATTCTGTGCTTAAGCTAAACTTAGGCATTTAATAATATGATAGGTATTTAATAATTATTCTAATTATTAAATACACTTTATCCCTCTAGGGTTGCATATTCTCCTTTTATAAGGATTGTATTGTACTTTTTCATTTATTCTCTCTCTAAATGATAATCTTTTTCTTCAGAGCCATTATTGCTTTTTGCCTCCATTCTTCTCTTGTGACAGGTATTTTGCTTGCAGGTGTTCTTGGGATCTCTGAAGTTATATTGCTCAACTTCTTCAACAATGTATGTGATATAGATTCACAAACATAATAAATTGGAATGCATAAATACGTCAATAAATGAACATAATCCTAAGCTTGACAGAGGTTGGAATTATTTTTAAAAACAAATAAGAATTGATTCCTTGATAGTAAACCTAAAAGAAAGGCACTTGAGTTTGGGATATGTTACAAAAAATTTAAGGCAAACAACATGATGAAATATGAACAAACATAGAAAACATAGAAAAAATCCAAAGAAAGTTAAGGAAAAACTAATCTAATATAACCAAATTCGATTCTAGACTATTTCAAACACACTCAAACAAATTTTAATGAAATCTAACATCAATAAACATAATGATAACAAAACATTAAAGTGAAAATAAACTAAATTAACCTATCCACGCATAAAAAAATATGTCATAATTGTGAAGAAACATTGGAAATGGATTTGCCTTCAAAAGATCGCCATCATTTGCACTCCTTTCACATTCAATTTATTCATCATGCTCCTAGGGTTACTTACAAATAAGAATAAATGGAAATGATACAACTTATATCGACAAATAAATTTCCAAAGTACTAGTTGTAAGGAATATAGTATGGAATGCTCAAAACTAGGAGATGGGCTTCTTTGAAATCATTAAAAATGAGAAACAAGGTGCAAATTGGGGTTTTGTGTTAGAGAAAAAAGTATTGCAAGAAGCAATATTATAAGGGGATCATATTTTTGAGGTGGTATAAGGTGTGTCAATAAGCCATGTGAAACCACTACTTTTTGTAGTCATGTAATTTTGAAACTATTGATATGAAAATCAAGTTGTCACGCCACTCGTGAAATTACCATTATTGTTTTACAACCTCTAGATACACAAAAATGGTGATTTTGTCAAATTTGGGAGCAAATCAAAATTTGATAAATAAGGAAAGAAAAAAACAATGTGAATGACAATTCAAATACATGGTAAGAATGACTAGAAGGTGTATGAATGGAAAAAAAAGCCACTGAAAGTGGATTCTTTCTTGCATGTTGATGTAGTATAAAAGCATTAACAATGACTAGAAGGTGTATAAAGGCCAAAAAAAGGTCACGAGAAGTGGATTCTTCCTTGCATGATTATGCACTATAAAAGCATTTTATTGGTGAATAACCATCATAGGACTCAAGAGGTAGGCCTATGTAGATTTAGGCACATATAAGGTGTTTACCATAAGGATGCAAATATTCAAATACAATGAGTAACTGTTAGGTGTTTATATGCTCTACTAATGAGTGCAATCAAATTAAAGCCAATTGATTTCCTTCTCAAATATAAATCCAAAGGATTTTCATGGAGTGGAAAGTTAAGAAACTTGCTATAAAGAAGTTGAGATTCGAGCTCTACAAATATGCATAACTTGCTTGCGAGGGTGAGCTAACCATGTCCACTTTCCTTTTCAAGCATAAAATAAAAAAGGTTTTGGTGAAGTAGAAACTTTAGGATCTCAATACTAAAAGACCAAGATTCAAACTTGATGTGTAACTTTTTAATTTATGTATCTTTTATTTACAACCATATTCAATTTTCTTCTTGGGTAGGGGGTTTCTTGAATATTTTAGTTAGTGTTGTTGAGAATTTTTAGGAGCTTTTAAAAGTAAGTAGACTCATAGATTTATAATATTGGGGAAACTTAAAACTTTAAGCTCCAAAATTTCAAGTTGATGGTCTCATAATCATTTTTTAACAACAAAAAATGCTAAATCTACAAGTTAAACCTATAACTATATAATTAGATCTAAAATTATTGATGAAAAATTGATAAATTTTTTAATATAGAACTTGATGACTAATTCTAAGATATGTATGAGGCTTATCACACCAATTTTTTTTCTAAATAGAAAATCAAAATAATTTTTTCAATGATTAATAATTAACACTTTCAATAATGATACAATGTGATGATTAAATTGTGGTGTTACGATTCTTGCCACCAAGACTCAAGCCTCTATTGGAATGTTATTGCCAAACGTCTTGTATGTGACCTCACCTACTCATTATTTCAATAAAAAACATTTATCCATAAAAAATAAAATAAAATACTAAGAAAAATGAATTTTGGTAGAGTAGAATGTTAAAACCATTCTTAGAATGAATGATTAAATGGACGAGTTTTAATAATGTCCACAAGCCCATCAGTCTATGGCATCAAGAGTATCATTATTAAAAAAATTCAAGTTCCTTTCAATGTTGGTTCTTTGTTACAGATTATGATCAAGAAACTCGCGATTTGTGAAGGCTTACCTCCTTAAATAATTTATTTTGATTTCTCACCTTCCTTTCAATGTGAATTGTCTATTGTAGTTCATTTAAGGGCACACAAGGTTTAGAGGTGCAATGTTTGAAGGTGTGGAGGGAAGCCTTCAAGGCACTTGGTCGGGGTTCGCGAGTAGGCAAACAACGTTTGTTTCTGAAGAGCAACGAAGGGGGTCACTGTGAGTGAGTTAAAAGAAAATTGTGGAGCTTTTCCAATTTGGTGGGCTCTACACTTATCCCGACAAGAAATAGGGATATGAAATATACAGGCATATAGGTATATATCTTGTAGTGGACTCCAACATTTTTTAAAAAAAATTCATAATATTTTGGCTATCTCCAATAGACAGACAAGTATTTAGGTTTGGTCTTTATTCTTATATCGTTTCTTTACTCTTTCTTCATGGTAATGGAAACACATCCACCTTCACACATGGTAAACGAACAAGATCTTTCCAGTTGTATTGAAACAAACCTTTTAGGTCGAGTGAAATTTGCTTCTTCAATCAAGGCAGGGAAGTGGGTTTGGGACAATGTCAAGCAGTTTCAAGGTATTTTAAAATGTAGACATGCTCGTTTAAAATGGGAGCAATCAAAGAAAAAGCAGTACCAAAGGCAAAACATTTTGGCCCTTTGTAATAAATAATTTTCAGGTCAGTCTCCTAGGCAAAGAGGTCATATCAACAGGTCCAAAGGCAACAAAGACATTGATGATTCTGCCTTTTATAGTCCCTCCTCCACACCTCTCACTTGGTCATCTGATTTGTATGTGCAAGGATTATTACTGGCCAAGAGGAGGTTGGAGATTTTGGAATGCCAAGAGCAAGAAAGGGACCACAAAATCCATGATTTAACAGTGGCAAATCAAACTTTGACAGAAAGTAATAAATTTCTAAAAGAGCAATTAGCACTGTTCTTAAAAGAGCAATTACCATTGTTGCAAGAGGCTCTTTTGGTTGGGAAGAACACATGGCAAGACATGAAGGTTGCTTGGCAAGCCATGAAAGAATTTGTAGTGGAAAGTAAAGGTGATGAATTTTGAATCACCTCAGGATGTAGGTAAAGTAGTTGACCAAACAAACAATCATGGAGTGGAAAGAGAAGGTAAGGAAGGAGGTTCTTCTAAAAATCCCAAGTCTTGGACTCAAGTTATCAACAATTCTTCTAATAAAGTAGAAGAAGCAAACACCCAGGTTGATATTATGCAAGACAAAGAAGCCAAAGAAAGGCAAGTTAAAGCAACAAACATAATCATTAAGGGTGTGAAGGATCATGGGAGAAATGAACGTACTCTCGATCTAGTTAGTTAATTTTTAAAAGACAAGTTGAGTTGGCAAGGACGAATTTGCCAAGTATGGGGGGTGGGTAAGCTTAGTGACGAAAGAGAAAGACCCATTAAAATCATCATGTCAAACATATAGGACAAGCAAGCTCTTCTAGGTAAAAAGAAACTCCTAAGAGGTTCTTGCTTCTCTCTGGATGAAGATTTAACTATTAGGAAACAAGAGGAAAGGAGGGAGGCATTGCCAATAGTTAGAGTAACTAGGGATGAAGGAAAAATAACATGGTTATACAAAGGCAAAGTGGTTATTGCCTCTTTTAGGCCTCATTTCAAAATAGAACAAGTTTGTAGCAAAGAAGTGGCAGCAAATTCTTTAGTATAAAACTTACCAGCAAAGTCAGTATGGGCTGATGGGGAGGTAGACTCAACTTTGAGTCTTACGTGCCAACACAAATAGTAATCAAGACCTACCCAGGTTTCTCTAAGTCTAGTTTGTTGGAATTGTAGAAGTTACCCATGGAGACGTGGACCTAGGTTAGGGCCTATTGTGGAGGATAGAGACATTATTTGTTTCGTAGGAACTCATGAGCATGAAGGGTGGAAGACACCTTTGTTTGAAGGGTATTTGAAGTTGGTAGTGTGGAACAAGGCAATGTAGGGAATCGCAAAGGCCACAAGGGGTTTTATGATCTTAGTGAAGGAAAAAGAAGGGCATTTGATTCAGCTAAAAGGAGAAAACTTGAATAAACAATTCATTTGGTTTAAAATCGTAGTTCTAAAATGGTAATCTCATTCGAAATGCAACATGTTACTTTGCTCCACAAGTTTCAAAAACTTACAAGAATAGAGGCATTGACCACAAAGATCCTTTTGCAGCTTTAAAAAAGGATATTGCAATGTAATCTCAGCTTGGTGAAGTACTTTTGGTGAGGGATTTTAATGCTAGGACAACAAGTGAACAAGCCAAGATTCTGTGTTGTAAGGAAGATTGCAATCCTATTTGGCTTACAAAAGAAAGTATTCATCAGTGGGCTAGGGTTTCAAAAGACAAAGGTTGGAATACTTTTGGGGAGCAACTGCTTACTTTATGTGGGTCTTTAAACTTAGTCATCTGCAATGGTTTGGCTAGATGGCCGAGGTCTGACAATTTTACTTGTAATACTTATAATGGTGCAAGTGTAGTGGATTATTCCATATGCTCATATGGTTTGTGTGAAAAAATGGAGAAAGTCTTGATTGGTGAACAACTTTGGGATTTAAATTCTAATCATAAACCAATTTATTTAAGTTTCTCTTGGACTGAAAAGGAACAACTTGGAAGGAAATCCATGGGTATTCCACAATCTCCTTCAAAGGGCAGAATTTTGTTAACTCAAAATTTTTTGTAATACCTTTCAAATAGCACTTGAAAGGCTTTTTAAGGAGATAATTCCTATCCTTGGGCTTTGTAGTCTTGAGCTTATTAATATAATTCATAGGGCACTTGCTGAATGCAAAAGAGCCAAAAATAGAAAAGCTGAAACAAAATCTTTTCTAGTCAATGCTTGGTTTGATGAAGAAAGCAAAAAGGCAAGGAGAACTTTGAAATAGACAAATAATAAACAAATTAATCTCAAAGTTTACAAGTAGATTTTAAAAAAGAAAAAAGTTGAATTCATGGTCATAAGGAGGGAAGAGTTAATCTTCCTTGGAAAAAAGAACCCCAAGCTATTTTGGAAGGAACTTCAGTCAAGAAAGAAGCAAACTGAAAACACTATTACAACATCTCAATGGTTCGATTATGCAAAGCAACTTTATGAGCAGGATTCTCAAGTTGCCTCCCCCCCTTTGGTCAATACTACCACTAAGCTTTTCACCATTCAAGAGATCAAGATGGGTATTAAGAAGTTGGCTATTGGTAAAGCAAAAGACTTAGTTGAACTTGAGGGATAGTATTTAAAGTGGGGTACATAAATTCTTGCACCTCACATCACAAATAATTTCAATAACATTATTCAACAAGGGTTCCCTGCTAATAGGACAACTAGCTTAGCAATACCTTGTTTCAAGAAGGGATATTAATAATCGCTCTAATTATAGAACCATTATGATAAATCCTTTGTTTGCAAAGTTATTTGGTAGTATGATTGAAAACAAAATCAGCAAGTGGGCGGAAGAAAGTGATAAACGTGCTAAATGGTAGGCATGGTTCAAACCTAAGCATTCCACAGTTGATCATGGTATTACTCTAAGGCACACTATTGAAAAAGTTTGGGAGCAAAAAGAGGAAGTTTTTTGTTGCTTTGTGGATTTCAAAAAGGCTTTTGACATGATCCTTAAAGATAAGCTTTGGCAAAGAATGGAGGAAATAGGGGTTCCTATACATCTTAGGGCAGTTGTTCATAGGTTGTATGAAGAGGTTAAAGTAAAATCAAAACTTTGACTGACATCTCCGAAAGTTTTAGGAGTGATGTCGGGGTCAAGAAAGGGTGCTCTTTGTCCCCTACACTCTTTGGTTTATACATTGGAAAATTTGAAGAATGGTTAAACCTACAAGAAGGTGACAATGTTCATTTTGGTGAGTTTGTTATAAGGCTCCTTTTGTATGTGGATGATCTTATTTTGATTGCTAGGTTTGCTCTTGGCTTGGAAGAGCACTTACACACTCTTGAGCTTGTAGAATAGTGGGGATGCAAGTCAACATTAGCAAGACGAAAGTGATGACTTTCTCAAACAAAAGAAAGCATAACTAGCATAAATTATTTTTCGAAGGTAGTGTTCTTGAAGAAGTGGCAGATTACAAGTACCTCGGTACTGATTTCAACCAAAATCTAAGCTGGGAAAGATGTAGAAAGAAGAGAATGCTGGGAGGTTGGAAAACATTTTATGCTTTTCAAAATAGGTGCAGAGAGGTAGAATTATGGGACTAGAAGACTACCCAAACTCTCTTTAGGCTTTTAGTGCTTCTCGTTGTACTTTATGGTTGCGAAGTGTGGGCTAGAAGCACCTCTAACGTATAGTGGAAACAAATTGAGCAAATTAAAAAACGCTTGATTTCAAACAAGTTCAAACTCAAAAGTTCAGTCCCCTATGATATCATGTTGAGTGACGTGGGGGCAACGCCTATAGAAGCAATTGCTTTGGCGAGACTCATAAGTTATTTGAAAAACAATGGGCAAATGGAAGAGGGTTGATGGCCTAAGGTTGCCTTCAATGACACATTATGGATAAGAAAGAAGTCTTGGATGTGCCAAAATAGCAAATGGTTTAGAAAATGGTATATATACTTGAACATGTGCCCCATGAATAATAAGGGGATCAAGGCATGTGTTATGGATAAATTCCACAAGCTTACTTGGGATAAAGAGCTAGGGAGAAAGAAGAAATACTATATTGAAGAGTTTAACCCCTCTTGCAACCATCATCAAAAAGCGTACATAGGGGCCAATATATCGTGGAAAGCCAAAATCCTCAATGCTTAATTAAGAACTAATTCCCATCAACTCTGTTGCGAAACCGGATGTTGGAAAAGACCCAAAGAAGCTTGGGAGGAAAGGGTGTGCATTTTTTGCACTTCAGGTAAAGTTGAAACTGAAAAACACTTCATTCTCGAATGTGACGCTTTCAAGGCCAACATGGACAAATATGAAAACATCCTAGCATCAAGCTCTTGGGATAATTTATTCAGCAAGGGGTTTGTGGAGAAGTTAGGGGTACTCATCATCACGCTACACAAGAAAAAAATTGAAATGCAGAAGTTGGTTTGTGAAGGGGTCTGTCCCATAGACTACATTTAGCCTAAATGTTAAAATAATTTCTTCTTCTTTAGACTACGAACCTTCAAATTCAAATTGTTTTGATATTATATAAGAATATAATCTAGATTAAGCCCACTCGAAAGGTAGGTTTTCGATGGATAAGTTGACCTCCTCCTGAAAGCCGCCATTGATTAATCTCAACCGATTCACGACACAGTTAGAATCTTTCGACCTCATTGCGAAAGCTACAAAACCAAGGGGAATTATCCATACTTCTAACCTGTTCGGAATAATGGTGTCAATCCCCAAAGGAAAACAGAAATCCTGCCTCGAAGATTTCACCTTCTAAAAAAGTCGCTTTCGATATCAAGGGCACCCGCTTTTCAAAACAAGACCTAATATAACATGTCAAATTGTTTTACCCGTAGATAACGGGGAAAAGGAAATTCCAAACCATAAGTTTGTTTTGAAAAGACATCTGATTGCAGCAATATTCAGCGATTCATTCTGAGTCCCTAAAAACTTTTTCTAACGACTATGGAATTATCTTCCTCATTTTTGCCAAAATGGTTTTTCAGTCCTCCCTCTAAGTTAAAGCAATCAGCAAAGAGGTCTGTACATTTGACATTGGCCTCCACCAGAATCGAACACGGGACCTCTACTTCCAAAATATCTGCGCAGAACACAAAAAACCACCTTGTTCTCCTGCGCCACGGTATGCTTGTTACTTAATGGAAGCTGATTTTTATTTTAGAACTTCAAAAATCAAATCCCAATTTGACGAGTCATAGGAAAACAAGCATATGTATGGAAATTCGAGGGATTTTGGAAAAGTGCATAATTTGAATTTTTTAAAATTTCATTAATTTATTGTTTCTGGAAAAGTTGCATGCAATTATTATTAGTTTATTTTATTTGAGAATTTAAGTTTCTATTTTCCAAAATTTTTAGAGAAAGGTTTCTGAGAAAATTAAGTAGAGATAATTTTCGATTTTTGGATTTAAGACTTAAAAAACATTTCCAATCAATAATTTTTATAAAAGGGCTTCCGGAAAAATTACTTAGAAAGGATTGCAAAATTCATTTATTGTATTTGAGACTTCAGGCTTCTGCGATCCATAATGCGTAGAGAAAGCTCTCCAGAATTTTTTGATATTGGTGAAGAGGAGGGAGTTAAACTTACTGTTATAGAGTAGCATTACAATCCTTTCACTTCTTCCGCCGGTTAAGAGTGTATCCGAGTGCTTTCTCTGCACTGTAACTGAGTGCTTACTTATGTTTCGAACAATCTGTGTAGAAGGAGGTCACCATGGGGATCAAATTGAGGACCTTCCCCAATATGGATAGAGATTGCTACTTATACACCTCAAGCCCCCATAGGTTTTCTGAAAAACTACAAAGAGAGATTTTTTTTTTTAATTTAATTTAGATATTCTTTAGTAACAAGTATTGGCAAATGCCAAATACCGCTTTTGTTTAATATTCTTGTCTCTTAATTTCAAGGAAATTTTTTAGTCAGGAGATTTGAGGTTTCTGCAGTCTATGATACACACAAATATTTTTGGATGTATCTGTTTAAAAGTAGACCGCCATCTGTCATCAAGATGAATATGTGAAATGATCACCGGTTTGGATCTCCTTATGTTTTGTTTTAATGAATTACCATTTTTTGTGTAATAATTTTCTTTGATTAAATTCTGTGCCTATTATATTTTATCTAACAAAGTTTTGGGTTATACTTTTATGATCACCATTAAGGCAAAATATCCCTTTTTAACCACAGCTGCAGCGTGTAACAATCCATAGTAGCAAAATCTTTCTAGGCAATAAACTGGCAAACCAAAAGATAAGATTTTTCAAGTAATCATTCAATTGGAATTCAAAAACATGTAGAATAACTTGGAAAAAAAGAGAAAAAAATTACAGCCGCTTTTTACATTTAGATGCAATTTAATTGCATAGAGATAGATAGAGTGAACATAAATGAGAGTTTACAGCACGAATTTTGGAATATGGGTTTCATTAATTTTCAGATAAGTGACTACTTTGCACACAGCATAATACATTACTACATAGTTTGTCTTTGAGAGCCTGAATCAATTACAATCTACTCTATACAAAGCCAACCTACGAAGTACAAAGTAACAAAAACTGGAGGGAGCCAATAACATCTTGCTACAAAGTACACACCATACTAGGGGGCAGATTGTGATGATGAAACTCAAGGGTCCATGCCTTTCCTAATTTGATCAATTTCGTTAGCAGCATTCTCGATGTCCCCTAAGATAAAAATCTCGTCCTCATAAAAAAAGTGGATCCTCATCATTTGTGTTCCATTCAAAATCTAGCTCAATTTCATCAAGGTTTGGCTGGTCTTTATTGTCAATATTTGATATTTTCAAATTGAATGTATAAGTTACTGAAGTAGATGAAATAAGTTTTAGAAAATATAAATTAGCTTTGGAAAATGAAACAAAACACTAATTAGAACTTTGAATTACAATTGCATGTTTTTCTTTTAACTTTGAATTTTCTTCAGCTTAAGGTAGAGGTTGTGGTGAGAAAACACCAAATCGTTCATACACTATTGAGTCAAATGACTGTTTCTTAGAATGTGTGTGTTCAAACACACTCCAAGTATGCTCAAGAGTGAACAAACTGCATGGCTATCTGAAAATACGGATTGTCAGCTAAGGAAGATCTTTGGCTTCCTTGCCAAACAAATCCCACCACTACACTGAAAAAACACAAATTTTATCAAGATAATATAATGTATGATTTAGTCAAGAGAAATCATCAAAAGTATTTGCAATTACCTAGTTTGAAGGTAGCCTTGTCTTATATGATAGAAACATTAGAGGAAAAACCCTTGGATTACTTATATATGGGCAACTCTGCCATAGCAGCATGTAAATTGTTTGAACTAGGGAACATTTCCTCCATGCATTTGAAGAGGCCCTTTATGACCTTTCATTGTCTCGGAATGAGGCACAATGGAACAATGACGGATTTAGATAGTACCCAATGATGTGGAGGGAGGAATGCATCTATCAATTCCATCTGTGATTAATGACTTCCTATAACAGCACATAACTGTTGTTTTAATTCTCCATCGTGCTCTTGATAGGCTTCTTGTCCCTGTCCATGGCCTCATACAAATAGCCCACAAGGCATTTATACCCATCAACTAGTCCCTAAACTTTGACTGGAGTCTTTGAAAACTTGACAATTTGGAATGTCTTTGTCCAAAAACACTTCAAAAAAAGTAGTTCGCCATGGTTCTACCACTCATATGGCTGACATTGCAAAACTCAACACATTGATTTGAAACAAACATTTGTTTTACGTTTACTAACAAAGGGTTTGAAATGCAAGGAATTGGGTGGAAAATCTTGTCACTCTTAGTTGAACAAGTTCCTTGCCCTCTGTGAAGCTGCACATCATGCTCAACACTCTTGTGCGATTGTATATAACTTTGGTAATTATGTGGTCCCTCTCCAATATGTGCTTAAATTTATTCAAGTTTGCCAATGTCTTCTAGGATTAGACCAAGATAGTGTGATGGACATGGACTGCAAAACATGGTGGGATACCTCTCCAGAAGAATTCTCCTAACAGTAACACTAGCAACAACATTGTCCATAATCAATTGGACTCCATTTTGTGACCTTACCTCAATGATCACTTTATCAAATAGTTCAAATAGTATACACATTGATTTCACGATATTTGCTGCATCCTTATATTTAGAAAGATTGTGCCATCATTGGATGTGACATGGAAGATGAATACTTTGTTCCTCCTATATCTATCTTGCACATTTGACATGATACTGCAACCAGTTTTTGCCCTGCTTTTTGTGTAATGTCCCGTTTGGAGGTTTACCTAATTTAGTCCTGAGACAACAATTCCGAATCAAAATGAGAATTGTAATTATATAATTTCATTAAATCTGAAGACATTTCATTTAAAGTTCTAAGACTAGTTCTGAAAATAGAACTTATCTTGATGGCCTTCTCTAATTTGGCAATGGGACTATGTATTGATGAATTCTGCTATACTCCAACATTCTTCTTTATAATCCTTCTGTAAATATTTCCAAAGTCTGCTCATACTTCCTCTTTAATTCTGATCACATACTCCCTTTGATTTTTGCTCAAGATCTTCTTTCACCCATATACATTTTTTTACTCAAATCTACCTTTTATGACTTCTTCATTTTAAATATTTCCTTGAATGCAAAATATTCTTTATATATATAATTCACTTCTATTTCTTATACATTCTTCTTCAAACCAATTTAATGCTGGTATATGATGATTTTATTCCTTATTCAACATACTTAACTTACATATCTGTATTTCTTCTACACACATCTACTCTTCAAGAATTGTTGTATTAGCTTGTTCAATCCTTGAAGAGACTACTTACATATACCTCATATGTCTTCTCCAAATTATTTATAGATCTGCAAATAATCCCCTTAATACACAGCATCCTTACAAATAAACTTTTAAAACAAATCCTATCTCATTCTTAACGGTGAATGGTTTGTCTAATGTTTAACAAACGTATCATTATGAATATGGTCCTTTTCCTTAATTCATTATACTAACTTAAATCCCGCCTGTCTTTGTCATCACCACTGCTTGTTAACAAGTCACCACTATTATTAATATAGTTGTTTGTCTTATCAACAAAGCATAAGCTTAATTAATTTCTTTCTTTTTTGCCGTCCATACCATAAGCCTTTATCACTGCTAGGTTAATATAATCGCTGCTCTTATTAATGCCGATGCCATTGCTTTATTTTGACTTTTATCTCCTTTTATTGCTGAGCAATATTGCTGGCCACTACTTTGCTACCTGTAGTGATTGCTTTCTTCCGATTACTTGCTTTTCCATAGATGTCTGAATATTATCCCTTTATATTTCTTCCAGTCGGCATGTTCATGTTCATATATATGGTTCTCCCTAAAAGACATGCCCTCTCCAAGAGAAGCGATGCTTCCAAATAGATTGCATTTATTGACTTAATTATGCAAGTAACTCAATTAATCCCTTGCTGACTCGATTATCTTAATCGGTACCTAAATGTTTATTAAATATTGTATTGGGCATTAAGATTGGCGATCATTCTACTTGCCATGAATTAATAAGTCAAAGGTTATGGTTTTGACTGCTGAGTCACCTTCATCGATTCTTGGTATATATTCCTTTACCTTCATAAATAGCAGTTCTTTATATTTATCTTGATCGCTTATTTTGAATCATCACATTCATCTTTATGTTATATTTCTTAGTAAGCGTATAACAATTTCTTTGATAATATTAATTTCTTGTAATTTTTAACTTCAGTTTCCTATTAGTCCTGATCGCTGTTGCTTATTGTACAATTGCTTGTCTCTAATGATCATAACGCTGATCATGTTTGCTTCAAGGTTGATGTTCCCTATATCGCAGAAGTATCTGGCCCTCCGAACCACTTTCCACCGTGTTTGAATAGTCCATGCTAATTCATGATATGTTCAGTCCATCATCACAATGTTTGTTGGCCCAGGTGAGATATACTAATATTTCCTCATGATTTGTCCATTGTGCACGAGAAGCATGAAATGGCAGCCAATCCTTCTCCAACCCGCTGTCCATGTGTTCAAGATAGGAGTCAAGTTGACTAAGTTAGGTGAAGATAACCAACATCGTCAATAGCCTTCCATTTCCATAATCACTGATCAAAAGGAATTTAATATCCTTGACATTTTATATGTCTTCAATATAGTCTTTGTTATAATATAATTGATGTAATTACTGTGTAATATATTAATCCTTTATTGGTAGAATCACTGCTCTCAAACATGTCTTTCATATTAATATAATCTCAATCTAGATTAATGTAGTCATCCACTTCATCTATAAAGACAATACAAGGAGCTTTCTCAATGTCAACAATACTTGATGAGGTTCAGTTTGGGGACATCACATTTTGTAAGTTGGTCAATTTCACAATCAAGTGATCAATTATAGACAACATCAGTTGGAGAGAAGTGTTTTAGTACTTACATGGAGATTGGTTTTTGACATTTGTAGATTTCAAAGGTTAAGGAGCTCACATTTAAGTCAAATGTGGACTTAGGATGATCCAGAGCATCGTGAGGAAGACAAAAGATTGTGCAGGCATCCATATGCAGCAAAAGCTTTATCACTTGCAGTGAAAGTGCCATACCTACAACAAAGACACAAATGCCCTGTGACAAAAGAGGCAGAAACACCAACATACCCTGGCAGAAATGGCAAATTTGTCATATGCTAGATAGGTCATGGAATGTGAAGGATTTTTTTAATTCATTTCAGCTTCCAAGCATTGGGAAGTGTGTTGGAGTGCCATTATAATGGAAAACTATAATAGACGCTTGTTCAACATGTGCAATTTTTTTTAGCTCATGTATCTTCTTGTAAGTCTAATCTGTAGGTTTGACACTGTGGAACAAGGTTTTAGCGGAAGAAGGCACCATTGTACGATCTGTAAGCCATGTAAATATGTTGATGGCTTGTGTAGATGTGATGTCTATTTAGTACGATGTACTAGACTGAATCATAGTGGCTTGGGGAGCATCTTGCTCACTCTTACTGTAATTAGAAATCATAGTGTACTAGACTGAATCACGATGTACTAGACTGAATCATGATGTACTAGACTGTAATCATAGTGGCTTGAGGAGCATCATAGTGGCTTGGGGAGTTTTTTTCAGGTTAATACTGGTGTTCTCGGTCTGTGTGTGTTTGCGTATGTTTCCTTTTGCTGTTTCATGTTTTTCTGATGTTAATTTAGTGCAAATGATGCTACAATACATGATTTTAGAGGTTTATTTGAAGAGCTTTTAGGAGGAATCCTTAGTTGATGACCGATGTGAGGACTATCCTCTCTGTTCACAGAGCAAGTTGGTATCAAAGTAGGTCAAAATTACTTGATATTAGTTAGTGAAGTTCACATGTTATGCCTGTTACAAGTGGGAGTGGTGTACTAAGTGCATTTAAATCTGAGATTGGTACTAGATAGTGGGTGAGAGCTCAAAGAAGAAAGGCCAGACAGGGAAAGAGAGATATGGATGATGGAGAGGAGTGATTTAGGAAGTTGGAAGAGGATGTTGCATTCATTTCCAGGTTTTTCGGCAAGATTGTAATATTTGAAAGTGTTCTACATACCGTTACTGAAAAGTTGAGTATTGAAAGAGAGCTGGAATGTGAGCAGGAGCCCAAGAGGTTTGAATATGAACGTGGAGAGTCATATACAAGTGGAAGCATTGTAGCATTGTTCCTATCAAGGCTGATGTGAAGATAGATTCAATCCTATCAAGGCTGAGGTGATGGAGAGGTTAATGTAGAGAAATTAGACCATTAAGGAGATCAAAGGGAAGTCTATTTCAGCTTGCACGTGTTGAATGCACAAAAGTCAATCTCTTTTCCTCATTTGAAGCTCTTCACTCATGCACTCACTTTGTAATGCTAATTCTACCTCTTTGCAAATGAAAGGAGACTCACCGATCTCCAAATTGGAGGAGTTTGGAGATTTGTTGAAGAGGCAATTCTATTCCATTTGTTATAAAAGGGAGAGGTCCATCCAATGACAATTCTCTCATAAAAACAAGGTCAAAGTGTGCAAGTATACACCTTTGAGTTCCAGAAGAAGGTGGCTCAGCTTGGCAAAGATGTGATAAATAGAGAAGTGCCAATGAAATATGTGAGTGGACCGTTTCAACATCTAAGAAGGGATGTTTTGATGGAAAAATTTCAAAACATGGATGAGACTTGTGCATAAGTCCACTACATTGAAGTAGACACGAAGTACTCCTCTGTCAAGCAAAATATCAAGGGAAGAATGATGACTAGCAAGGCGGAGACTCAAGCATAGGGTAATAAAAATGCGAACACTACCATGAAAACCAAATACAACGACAACAAAGAGAATTTTTTGGCAAACATTGTGACAAAGAAGGATATAATGAAGGGTTTTGTTGGAAGCTACATCTGGAACTGCACTCTTTCAAGAAGTACAAGAAGAATAAGGGTGCTAGTAGTAGCAAGAAAGTGAAGGAAATTGACTGCACATCTGTTTTTGATGATTGTTTTTATAATGCCACTATGAGGAAAAGCGCATGTGTGGGTAGTAACGATGCTCAAGAGGAGAAAAAAATGGCCAAGTTGTTTCATGTATAGCTTCAGCTCAAGGGATAGTAGATAGAAGCCCAATTTGACACTTGTTCAACAACAAACTTAATATTTCTTAAACTACAGTCAATGAGCTGAAGCTATACATGAAACAAGGAAAAGTCCAATTAATCATTGAGAGATTTAATGTTCATTAGGGAGCATTCATCGTTGAGAGGCTGTGCTGGGATAGTATAGGAGGAATCAAAGCTCTTCCTTTTGAAGCTCACTTAATATCCAATTCATGTGTAGCTCTTGTGGTAGAAGAGAAGCTTATAATGAGTTTTCTCTTGTGGTCAGGGGAGATTGGTAATTAGTAGATCCATATTGCTACAATGGGGTTGGGTCATGCCAAGAGAAATGAGTAAAGCCATGATGTCGAAGGAGAGTAGGCTAGGGAGTCGGCGTACTAGTAATGTTGTGTTGAGAGAAGTTTTGACTAACTAATTTGTCAGCTTTGATATGTGAAGTTTGTTTTGTTACCCAAAGGCTGTTATATGTTGCTTGTTCCTTGGATGGGTTGAAAAAAAAGACATGATAAGCATGGGAGGTCTACAACTTTTAGACTTCTTCCTATAGGGATTTGCGTAGGAAGGTGATGATTGATGACCTCACAAAAAGAAACCTAGGTACTATTGGTTTGAACATCCAAAGAAAGTAGATAGATTGTTGCGTAAGTTTTTGTAGAGGTAGTAAAATCTTCATTGAATCTCATAGTAAATGGGCATATGAAAATGAAGTGTCTTTGGACTCCACGTCTTGGAGGAAGCAAAGAAGATAGATTTGGTCTTGACAGAGTTTTGATAATCGGTTTCAACTCGTAATTGGTGAAAGCACACTCCAAATTAGCCAAGGGGAAACCTCAAGACGCAGGACTAGTGACACTTGAGATATGAGGGCAATGAATAAAGCCATCCACCATCTATAAGAAATACTCAACATGGAAAGTTAGCTTGGGGTTGAGCAGCTCAAGAGGGGAGACCTAGGTGATTTGAATATATCATTGATAGATGTCCTCTTCAGTAGTTCTAGTGATGAAATCCTTCATGGGAAGGAGTTGGGGGCCATCCAAGGAGATGGCAATAGAAAGGAGAAGCTACTTGGTCTCTAAGTAACAACAACATCAACATCTAGTAGGGGCTAGGGAAGTAGTGGGGACAAATGAAGCCATCTTCTCAAAGGAGCAAGGTGTATAAAATGGATATCTCTTACACCTAGAAGTAGATGCCTCTATAGATCAAAGTTCGTGGATGTAGAAAGTAAGCTTGAAGACAACCTCAAGGCATAATAGCCACACAACAAATCTAGCTTGGATGATGCATTGAGGAATTCTCTGTTTGCAATGGATCATGGACCATAGCACGAGAGTCTAGATTTTGCTTAATACAAGTCCATCCAATGCCTCCCAAGTCAAGTTCTTAAAAACCATATAAAAATGTAAGCTTGATGATTGTATCAAAAGGGCACAACTTGGAGGGGATGTCTTGGAAGTGGATCTAAAAACATTGACTTTACAAGATAGAAAGGCATACACCTTGTAAAGGCATGAGTGAGAGGCAGACTTACTAAAGGATGGACTAGAAAATTGGATCCCCAAGTATTTGTAGGTTGGTGTGCTCACTAGAAGTCTATAAATTCCCTTTTGTAGAAAAACTATAATCTAGAGAGAGAGAGAGCTTGGAGATATTGCAAATCATGACCTTAATTTTACTAAGGTTGACTTCGACCTATTGAAGTTCATAGAAATGAGCAAGGGCATCAAGATGTAGTATTTCCCCTCACTAGAGTATGGGAGAAGGGCAACATTGCTGGCAAACAAAAGGATAGCTATAACAACCTCATGTAGAATACAACTATCATGTAAATGGTTATGCTATTGTATAAATTCCTCTAGCTCATCAATGTAAATGCTGAATAGGGTCGATGAAAGACGATGCGCTTGCTTGACCGTTGTGGTACTCTTCACAAAGTCAAATACTATGAGAATCACAAAAACTGTCTCATAAAGCCTGCAAATGATAGTAATAATAGAGAGTTTGGGATGCTGATATCTCTCAACTTTTGGAAAAGTAGGTGTCTCAAAATTGATTCAAAAATCTTTTTGAAGTCAACAGATGAAAAAAAGTTTTTAGGAGCCATGTGATGAGCGTCCTCAATAATATCTCAAAGTGTAAGATGTGGTCAATAGTCTGGCACTTCTTGAATGCTGCCTGCCCCATAGCTTTGATATTATTCCATTCCAATTACCTTGACATTTGCTCGCCCAACACAATAAAGTTTGACATACCTAATCATAATGGTCATGTAGTTGCTAGGGATGGATACATCCTTGGACTTATGAATAGGGTAAATGATGTGTTGGGCTCATGATTGTGGAAAAATTGAACACATCACCTCATTAAAGAGTGTGGCAATGGGAAAGGCAAGGGAATCCACACCATATTTTATGATTTCAGCTTGGAGACTTTCACAATCAGCTGCTTGCTAGTGCAAGGCTTCAAAATAACTCTCTTGATAGAAGAAGTGGAGAAGATAGAGGATGATGGCAGAGGAGTGAGGTTAGACAATAGGATGGCCAGGAACATCATGGAGGGAACTAGCATAGGAGGCCCATGCATTAGGGGTGATGCCAGAAATGGTGTTTTTTCTTGGGAGACGAGAATGCCAAAAGGTCTTAGGTGAGTGGTGAAGATCAGCAAGAAGTACAAGCTATCTAGATGCAAGAAATTCCCATCTCTTACATTGGAGGTTCTTATTTCTTATGTGAGAGAGTTTTAATGAGACCAAAAGTGCAGGAAAGTTTAAGGGAGAAGAAGTCGCTCTCAAATGGTAAGAAGTGAGTTTGCACAACAATCATTGGTACAGCTTGGACATGTAGGAGATAGAGTGGTTAAAATAAATTTAGCAAAGGTGAAGGTCATAGTGAAGTGGCCCATATCTGGAAGTGTAACCGAAGCATGAGCTTTGTTGGGGAAACTAAATACTTCAGGAACCCTATAATGGGCCATGGTAAAGCATTCGAATGGGGTATAGTGCAGCAAAAACATTTAAAGAGTTGAAACACAAGATAATCCATGCGCCCATATTAGTGTTGCCTATTTTGCAACCACCATTTGAGGTGATGGATGCATGTCATAATGCTATGGTGCTGTCCTTCTGCAATAGTTTAGCCTGTATGTTATCATTCTAAGTTTTTCCATGGTTCAAGTTTCAATCCTTGGATATTACACTTATGACAAGGAGCTTTTTGCATTGGTGCGAGTGGTGAAGTGGAAGACTACTTCTTGCAGAAAGAGATCATTGTTCATATAAACCATGAACCACTCCAATACTTGCATGCACAGTTCAAACTTAGCAAGCACATATTAGAATTGGATGAGCTTTTTGCAGCAATTTAGCTTAGTCATAAGGTACAAAAGGTGTGCTATGAACAAGCTAGCAGACGTGTTGTCTAGATTGCTATTGATGACAGCAGATACACACTTTTTGTTCAGGAACCCTTTGCCAAAGAAATGTATTTGGAGGATTGTAAGCATGATGAAGACTTCGGAGAGCTATACATCAAGCAAAACAGGATAAAGTTGACAATTTTGCTCGTAAAATGATTTTGATTTGAAATATTCAGCTGGTTTTCAAACCAGGGATGTTGTGTGTACCTATAGAAAGGGGGTTATGGTTCTTGAGGAAGGTTCATGCCTTCAAGGTGGGGGACATTTTGGAGACAGTATGTGTGTTTTGAATCTTCAACGATATGTGTTTGGCCATTTACACCAGCAGATGTCTCAAAATTTGTTAGGAGTTTTAAGTTGTGTAGTGGAAGCAAAATAAGCAACCAGAAGTTGGGATTGTATCAGCCAATACTTGTGCCTTCTCATCCATGGGAGGTTTTTTCTGTGGACTTTGTAGGTGGGTTGCCCATGTCAAAGAAGGAACATGATTATCTTTTTGTAGTGGTTGATTGTTTTAGCAATATGTGCTTTCTTAGTCTATGCAAGAAGAGACTCTCAGTTAAGGATCCAACTGAGCTATTCTTTGTACATGTTTGGGTTTGCTTAAAAGCATTGTATTAGATAGAGATTCAGGATTTGTAGAGAAGTTTTAGTGTGCCTTGTGGGAAAAGATGGGTAGCTTGTTGAAAAGGTCCACCACTTTCCATTTATAAATGGCTGAGAAACTGAGGTTGTTAATAGGACTTTGGCGCAACTGCTCAAAGTTTCTAATTAAAAACATCCAAGAACATGGGATGAGAGCATTGCTTACTTTCAACATTCCTATAATAGGGCTGTACATAGTTCCACAAATTTATCATCATTTGAGACATATTTCTCTTACTTACTGCCTCGCTCTTTAAATGTTGTTGTGGTGCAGTCACATGGAGAAGAGGCTTGGAACTCAGGGGTACAAAGGGTTGGAAAGCCCATTGAGTGAGAGATTGAAGGAGAGTCAAGACAAGCACAAGAAGAGGCATGATCAACATCATGTTGAACATGTTGGGTCCCAAAATCGGTGCTCCACTTCCTAGAATCAAATCTCACCCACAAGACTTCAGTTATTGTCATGCAAGTGAAATCAACTCACAATAGACCATGGAGAGTCGAAGGCCAGCTTTATGAGAGTGAGTTAGATCTCCTATGCTTTGAGTTCAACTTAAACTCAAGAGGGTGCTCCCAAGGGTAGACCTATGCTTTGAGTTCAACTTAAACTCGAGAGGGTGCTCCCAAGGGTATTCTTTAGCAAATATTAAACTCACACCAAAACATACAATCAATAAACATCTGCAACCAAACTCAACTTGATGTCTTATTCCCAGAGAGTGTCACTGAACTAAGAACAAGTGGTTGCCTATAACCCTTGTATAGCTGATATAGGAACACACACATAACCCACATAGAATACATTCATTTGAAGCTCATTCTAGGAAGATCCTTAGTTATATCATTAGTTTATGCATGTACAGAAAACTACTGGTAATCCTACGCTGCTTGTTTGTGTTTCGATTTTAAATGATTTGAGATTGGCGAATGATCTTAGACTAGTGCCTATCTATTGGGCAATAGAGTCACAACACATTGAGAAAGAACAAACTGGAATAAAAGAACATGCAGCCTTGTATATGCATACGACAAAAATAATGAGATTTTGTAACAAAACATACTTAGTTATCCACAACACAACTACATATATTCATGTATACAATGAGAGAGATTGCTACAATACTTGCAACATTTTCAGAATGCTGTTACATTCATCTACCCTAATCATACACTCATGCCAGCAAATGTGGCAAGGGAAATTGCATGGCTGCAACCAAGAAATCTTCTTGAATACACAATGCCTTAGAGGCATTCAACAATAAAATCCTCTTGCAATACTAATCTTCTTTGGTTTCGGCAGCTTGAACCGACAAAATGAACTAAATTGGCAGCAATGGTTGCCTTGTAACTTCCTTGGCATGTGGAGAACCATTGCTGAACCAACCTCCTCAAAATGATAACATTTGCACAACATGTTGTGCCAAAACCTAAATAGAAACACTGTAGCACCGCTCAAATCCATGGCAAGGAACAAATTGCTCCCAAAAGGATGCTCTAGATCAAAGGAAACCAATCTGCAATTAGATTGGACCATCCACCATAAATTTGGGTAGTTGGAAAGGTGGACTTCACAAATGCAAGTAGGCACAATGGGCTGGGAAGAAAGAGTCAATGTACCTAGAACACCAAAAAACACTTAAAACACGAATTGCACCAAAATGGGCCCAAAAGCAATAATAGGCATTAAAATCTTTGGACCCCTGGCAAGAGGAGTTGTCGAGGGTTGAGTCGTAGGCCTGACATCTATTGCTTGCCAATTAAGCCCCAGACAAAGGCATGAACCAACACAAGACCATGATAGGAGGAAAACAATTGGGCATCAACCATTGGGCTTTCCCTCAACCTCATGTCAAGCCAGTAGACAAAAAGGAAAGCATCAAAAACCTGCTAAGGGACCAGATGTAGGGCCAACTACCTACCATCGAATATCCGACATCGGAGAAAACACACCCATCACAAAATCCCCAACAAGCAAAATCTCTATTGGATATCGGGCATTGGAGAAAACACATCCATCACAAAAACCTTAGGAAGCAAAATCTCCATTGGATATTAGGCTTTGAACTAGAGCTCAAACACCATACCTATCAAGCCAAAAGGAAACAAGAATTGCCTACGTTGCAAAGATACATTGTTGCTAGGCATTGACCCTCAAGCAACTCCAAAACACATACCAAAGAGTGGAATGAAGACAAGCCAAATATTGAAAGCTTGCCATTCGCAACACTTCAAAACCTCTAATTACTTCCTCGGCATTGAAGGGCAACTTGGAACTCATCAAAGGTTCCCATGGTTCTAAGAACCATGGGAAACTCCCACACATAACTTTGCCCACATAAAACTTCACCACTTCACAAAAATGGGTTATTGGCAAAACATAGGAACTAGGAACCAAGTTAGAGATTCTAGTGGTTCTTGGAATAATCAAAGACTTCAAAGCATCAATTTTTAGATGTTGTCCAAAAAATTGCCAAAAAGAAACCAAGGCCACCCAACAAGTAGATCTACCAGATGGAGCCTTTCAAAAACTGCACGCGCCACACAATTTGCCCAATTCAACGATTCAAGCCCCTTTAGGAACACTGGTGTGGAAAGGGAGGTCGGGAACAAGTTCCTAGAATCACTAGAACCTTCGACACAAACACTTAGCACTTTTTATCTTCTTCCACTGGCAATTTCACCAAGAATGGGAACAAGAGCAATCGGTGGTTCTGATGGTTCTACAACAAGCAAAATTCCCGATTGGTATGTTGACTAAATATGCCAAGGCACGAAGAGGAAGTTGGCAATCAGCGATAGGGAAGGAACCAAGAGCCCGTCGACTGTTTCGATGGTTCCGTGAACTATTGTCAGCACCGACAGAGGTTCTGAAACTAGGAAAACCTTTGACCAGCCATAAATTGCACCTTTCAACTCCAAACTTTGCCAAAATTGAAAAACGAATACCCATTAAGCTGTTCTACAAGGTGGAGGGCAGATACAAATCTTATACTTAGCCAATTTATGGATTTTTGAGTTTTGGGGAATTTGCTAAGGGAGGGGAACACACAGCCAGGGCAGACTTCAACATGATGACCTTCATAGACTATCTTAGATCAATTATCAACAAGTAATCATGCTGCATAGGCATACACAAAGAAGGGAACTAGAGCGAAAAAGGGCAACACAAATTTGAACTCCAATAGAAGACAAGTTCAAGGTAGGTGACTTTGTGTGGTTGTACTTGGGCAAAGAAAGACTCCAAAGGAAAGCAAGGAAGTTGAAACCTTTGAGTTATGGTCTATTTCTCGCTTTGGAGCGAATAGGAAAGAATGCTTTTTGTCTTGATTGCCACTATATGTGAAGATTTAATCTAGTTGAGGATCTTTCTCCTAAATTAATAGAAAAACTAGAGGAGGACATGGCTCTCCAAGAGAAGGAAAGACAAATTCATAGAGGGGTTCGTGAAATTTGGTTGATTAGCCTGAACAGTCAACTCCCAAGAAAAGCAAAATGGTTTTTGGAAGCAGTTCCCACACTTATCGAGTCCTTGGGCTTTTGGGAACCAAAATTTTCCCTATTGAGGAGGTATGATTCATGAAAAATGTTCATGATTAAGTGATTGTTTGTATACGACATTAGTCACTGATATGGACTTTTCTTCATATGGAGATAAGTTTTTGTTGCTTTCAAAGGTTAAGAAATTTGCCTAACTGTGAAATGTGGACTTATGATCTAGAGCATCTAGGGGAAGATAAAGGATAGGTAGATAGGCATCAAAATGAGGTATATTTCAATTTCTCTGTTTGGCATTTCATAGGCGATGGAAGTGTCATTGGCCATAGTGAAAGCATCATAATTATGGCAAAAACACAAATGACTTTGGCAAAAGTGGTGAAAGCATACATGCTCCTTAGCAAAAGTGGCAAATTCATCTTATGCTAGTAAGGGCATGGAATGCGAAGGAATTTATTGTTTCATTTCAGCATTCAAGGATTGACAAGCATGTTTAAGTGCCACTATAGTCATGTGATGCCTATAATAGATCTTTTTAAACATGCAATGTTTCTTAGCTCTTGTAATCCTCTTTGTAAACTCAATTTGCAGGGTTTGACACTATGGAGTATATCTGTGAATTAGTACAAACTTAAAATATAATATACTATAGATATAAAAATATTATGTTTATACTATAATAATTCACATATCGAATGAGTACTACGTATGGAGTATATAATATACTAATATATGATATACTTGATGTGTGATATGTGAATTAGTATAAACAAAACTACCATACATAGTACAAATTTAAATATAATATACTAATTCGTTATCAAGCTGCCAAAATTAAATGTCATGAAAGATATTCAAAAATTGAAAAATTTATAATTTACATTGTTCAAAAAGTGTAACAATATTTGGAAAGTGAATCCATTTGAATATCTAATTTTAAAACCATAGATTCAGAATAATAAATGCACATTATGATTAAACTTTAATAACATACAATTATTAGATTTGTAAGTCTATAGTATATTAATCTATATCAGACTTTTATTTCTTTGTAAATATTAGAAAATAATATATAAATAAAAAAAATAAAAAATAGAATATGTATAGAAAACAGTATATAAATATTACCATATCAAATTAGAATATTAAAAATGTAATTTACAGCACGAGTAGAGATGCTAGAATCGGCATTACACATTACTATAAAATATCTATCGTAGGTATACAAATATTCATGAGTTTACCCTAAATAAATGAGAATTTTAACTTAGCATGGTATATAAATAAATTGGCAATACATGTTACTATAAGATAAATGAGTTTTTGGTAAATTCTGTCCTAGGAAAATCACGAGAAAGCATTTTCCTGCGATTTTCGAGCACATCAAATGCAAAATAATTCATTTATGGACAAGGGTTTTGTTTGTCACAAATTAAAAAAATACATTAAAAAATCTGCTGATGCTGACTTGGATTTGACTTAGATTAGAGTTAATATCAGTAGTTAAAAAAATCCGAACCTTTCTCAATTGCATAGGTGATTTTGATTGGTACCCGATTCTAGTACGACGCATATCTAGAAACATATCTAGAATCGGGGCTATTGTTTCCCCTCTCGGGTGAATAACTTAAAGTACACAGATAAAACACGTAATGCAGAATAATAATGCCATAGATATCAGATAAAATATAAGAGATGCTATTCCATTCATAATTGTGTGTCACAAGTTACATTCAGAAGTATATAAAGATACCGAGGGGTGCGAGCGCCAACCGTCGCACCGCAACTACCATCCCTCGGTTGCCACTAACCAAGACAATTACAACTTACAACTTAATTAACTAGTTTTATTTGCTTACAATATTGCCGCTAACAGCTATATCTAGCTAATTTGTTAATGTAGTTGTTAACCACTATTCATGAAACATGAGTCAATGTAAACTGACTTGAAATTATGCAACTTAGCTCCAAAAATCATATCACATAACAAAGAGCTCCCTATATAGATGAATCATAAGTCTCTACAATCAAACAAGGCTTGGGAAACCCTAGTTAAATTAAAATAGAATTAATTATTTTCACACTGGGGCCCAAGTTTTTTTTTTGAAAGAAGGTTAAAGATTGTGTTCGATATGACAGGAGATATACAAAGAGGAACGACCTGGAAGACAAATATTTAAACTGGGTCCCAAGTCAAAATATTTAATGTTTTATATTTCATAATAACTGAAAATAAAACTCTGTTCCAAAAAAAATTGTATGCCAAAAATTTGTAGACAATCTTTTGTTTCACCCTTTGTAATCTGCAGTGAGGATGAATAGTGAAAATAAATAACAATTAATGACTCTTTATACAGATAATTATTTATAAGAAGCTAGAACACAATGTCTGGAAAATCCTATTATGACAAAAGCACTATAAATTTATTATTTTCCAATATGGGTCACAGGTTGGAACATCTATTTTTTCAAAATGCACTCATGAGGTGCTCCCAATCATGTTTACCTAGAATTGAATGCATCATGTTACTCAATTTACACCAGTGTGTTTTTGAGGATTTGAACTTGGGTGTTTGCTATGAAAACCTATTGATTTACTGCTTAAATTCGTCCAAATTAATAGAAGCTCGATAAAATTGTACAAACATTCAGATTGTGATCCAAAAAAGATTTGGGAAAGAAACCTAAATTTTAAATAGAATGGGAATTGGAAAGCTAAACTTAGGATCATTGTTGCATTTCACAGGTTATATTTTTGAAATGAAAGAGGATCAAACACAGTTGATTAAATAAAAGACAATAAAGCAGTGGTCATTGCAAATATATAATATGAAAACATTTTACTTGTGGAAATCTCAAAACTTCAATTTCATAGATTTCATATGCTAGACTATTTTGTTCCCTTAGTAAATTTTGAGTGAGTTGATGGGTTTCCTTGAACATTGTATCGGGCAAGCTTCAACCATATTTTAAGATTTGTAAGCTTGGGCCACAAAATAATTTCCATAATTGTTACACCACAACAATATGGTGGGGAAAATTTGAAGTTTGTTCATGCTTTTGCAAGTGCCTCACTATTTTGGTTACACCACAACTTGGACTTCATCCTTAAGCTTTAGAAAAATGTACTTAATCAAGGATCAAAAAGCACAGCTGATATATGACGAAGGTTGAGTATGCAGCTCTAATAGAGCATTTGGACGGTAGTAAGCATAAATTTTGAATTGAATTGCTAGATATTATTGCCATGGAAGATCATTTTTACAAGAGGAAGTTGAGGGAAGCAGTTAAAATCTTCAAGCATAGAAACAAGTTGAACATAAATGATGGCCTAAAGTAATGTCAATCATGGAATCACGGTGACCAATGGTTTTCAAGTTAATAAATGATTCTGGAACGAACATTTAATCATTAATAAACTTAATATTGTGGTACACTGGCTAATTTATAATGGGATACTGTGCAATATCACATTCATTTTGTTAATTTCAAATTGATATTGACTTAATTTAATTAAATTGAATCTAATTAATGTTCACCTTTGGTTGAGTTGACGTAACATAAACTTATAATGAACTTTGGCTCAGTTATTTATAAAAGGACCTCTGAATCTTAGCATATGTTTATCTTGATAGATCATAAAGTGCGATCCAAAATGTTGTATTTTCTTCTCATGCATAGATTTATCTAGATTTAGTTTATATCTTTTTATTAGGGATGGTTAAAATAATTGTTGCATGTCACTTCTATTTGTGCCATTGGGAACCTATATTGCAATTGTAACATTGGAAAACAAGAAGCTTGCTTTTGTGGCCAACTCGCTACTTTTTCTTGCTGTAATGTCCCTTATTGGGATATTCCTAAATTTTGCCCTAAAAACACAATTCCAATCAAAATTAAGTTGTGTGATACATCTTAGAACATAAATTTACCAATTGAAAGGCCCTTATAAGAGAAATCTTGGTCTAGGTCCTCCACACAACATTAGTCACTATAAATTGACATTAAATCATAAGGCATGATAACCTAATCACTTGTAAACATTATGACATCCATAAACATCAGTCATATTAAAATCCAAATAAGCAATAGCCATTCCCATGTGGATTCACATAATAATCTCATTACAGACAAGGGGTTGGAGTGAGTGCTCTGGTTTGGGGAGGTGAAGAGTCACCTGCCATTACCGACCTGATTTGTGCTTTCTCTAGCCTGCCGATTTCTCTTTGACCACATTAGTCAGCCTTGAAGGAATCTGCAATTCCTTTGTTAGCTATTGTGTTGGCGCTGTGATTTTTTGTTCTTTTTAAAACCTTTTGAATGGGTAATTAATTCTCTTCATTTAGGTGGCAGGTCAAAACAATTAATGCCTTCAGGAGACAGTACCTCGGGGACACCCCCCTGGGTACAGAGAACTAATGAAGGGATTAATATGGAAGGGAGGTCATTCAGGGATATGTTCGGGAGAAGAAAGGGATAAAGTTCTAGAGTCTACAAAGTTCAATGTCAAGGAAGATGGAGAGTTTAGAGGTAATAGAGAAGTTAGAGACAAAGGTAAGCTCCCCTCTTCCCGTTTGAACACAATAGTAGTCAGTCCTAATGAGGATATGTGTGATGCTTTAAGCAAGGAAGAACAAAGAATTAGAATGTTGCTATATTCTTTGTTGCTTTGGATAATAGCAAACTCCTTACAAGGAGATTTTTAGATGATTGGCTTTCTGGTGTTTGGGAGAAAAAATTGGGAATTCGTGTTTGTTTCTTGCATGATTCAAAGAGGGCTTTTTGTTATATTTTTAAATCACACTCTATGCAAGAGCCTGCCCTAGCTAAACAATTCCGGAATGTGGGAAGCTATGTATTTAGAGTGGTCAAGTGGTCTCTAGATGTCGTAAATGAAGAGATTTTAGCAGTGTTTGTGCCTAGATGGATATGGGTGAAAGCTGTGCCTGCACATTTATGGGCCTTTTTGCCCTAGCTTCTTTCCCCTATGGACAATGTGCTCCAGGTGGAAGAGACTAGAAGCACCCTGCCTCATATGGATGCTGAGCTCTTGGTTGCGCTCTCCCCTAGAATTGACATTCCAGAGCAATTTGTATTGACCTAGTAAGATCGACTGATCTATTAGATGGTCTAAACTCATGCTTTCTTTGCAAAAAAGGTTACCAAAAGAAAAAATGCCCTAGATTTAAGCTAAGGCCCTTGAAGAATCCTACTTTGAACCCTAAGAGCTATATGGACATTTCTGTTAAGGCTCATATTGTGCCTTGATACAGATGGTTTTCTCTTAGTCAGTGAAGAGAAAGAAACTTTAGTGGAAAAAAAATACAAATTCTTCTGCTCCATACAAGCAAATCCAATGATACTCAAGCCTGTTCCAACAATTTGCCCAATTCCAGCATTGGACAGCAAAAAAATGCCCAGGAACTAGTATTGGACGAGATAAAATCCAGAATCAATGAGGCCAGAAAGAAAATTTTGTAGGATTTAATAGAACAAGTTGAATCAGAAGGGGTCTCAGACTCTTTAGTTAATAAGAATTGCATAGTAGGGTTGGTAAACTCCACCCTAGATAACTCTCCATTATCTAGTGAAGATGAAATGATGAAAGAGATTGACAAAACTATTTCCTCTATTGAAAAGAAAGAGGAAAAGAAAAAGAGGAAACATCTCAATAGAGGTGATAGTGAACCAAAAAACATATAGAAAGGCAAAGATGATAAAATTCCCATTTGTTTTGACAAGTTTAGGAATACCAAAGAAGGACCACCCATTCTAACTGAAAATGAACTTGAACTGCATTAGCTAGAGCATCAGAGGCCTAGAGTCCCCTGATAGGGAGTTTATCATCAAAATAATGATTAAGCAGTTTGGGAAGATTGATGTTCTTCTTCAATAATTGAAGGTTGGCTTCACTCTTGATACTAGCTTGAAAACTCTTGATACTAGCTTGAATCTTATATGGAAAGATTCAATACACTTACATACCAATCATGATAAAGGCAGAGGAGGTACTACATTGTTGCTAAACAACAGATGGTCTCATTCTGTTAGGAATTTTGGTTCTTCCTCATGTAACAGAGCCAATGGATCACCCTGGTGGTTGAGGAGGAGGACATAGAAATTTGCTCAATTTATGCCCCTAATCACTATCATGATGGGATAGAACTATGGAAATGGATGTGCACTTTGCCTAATGTCCCTTGGAAAATTGGTGGAGACTTCAATATGGTAGAAGGGTAATGAGGACAAGGTAGGTGGATTACATTTGGGGTGGAAGGGCAATGAAAAGTTCTTTTGGTACAAGATGAAAAACCAATTTAACCTTTTTGATCCTTTGGAGGGTCTTAAAAAGGACAGTAAGTGAATATGGTTTACAGGGTGCGATTATCAAAAGGGTCCTAAAGGGATCTATTGTAGGCTTGATAGGTTTTATGCTAATAGAGATCTATTTACATTTGACCTAGTGGATGAAGGAAGTAGAGTAAAAGTCCTGCCACACACCCCTTCTTGATCACCATCATATTGTGGTGAAAATCTTGAACATTAAGGACAAGCAATTGGGAGTCAAGAAATATAATCTTTTTATGTTAAATGCTTCTCTGCTGAATGTGGAAGACTGCAATGATGCTATTTACACTTAGGGAATTGAATAAAATTATCATAAAAGATTGTTCTGCTGTTGAGAGGTGGAAAAAGAATGTTAGGGACTACTATTTTTCAAACCGTTGGAAAGAAGAGGGCTTTGGATGGGAGGAAAAAAGAGTTAGATTTGCAGATCAGATCGTGTTCACTTGAAAAATCCCTTCATGATGAACCTGATAATGAGTTATTAAATGATGACGTGGTTCTACCAAACATAGCCTTAGGGTATACTGCAGTCCAAGAAAGCTCAAGGCTTAAGAATTAAATCCAGAGTGAACTGGATCAATTGTGGTGACAAAGATTCTAGTTTTTTCTTTAATTATATTAAATAGAGGAATGTCAAGGAGAAAATTGATGGGATTTGGAATGATGTTGAGCTGTTTAAAGATCCAGAGGACATCATGAAACTGTTTTTCCTGTTCTATAAGGGCCTCTTCTCCTCCTAGGGGAATTGCCATGAGTGGGTAGAAGCTAGAAATTGTTGTAGAAGGGTCATTCCAAGGAAACTCACAAGAGAAGATGCTGAAAACCTTAATAAGAGTATTTTCAAAGAGAAAACTATCCAAGCTATTTGACCTTAAAAATTGAGAAATCGCTTGGTGTAAATGGTTTGCCTGCAGAATTCTACAAGAACTATGAATGGATTAGCGAGGATCGTCTGCAACTTTATATTGAGGGTATTGAGAATGGATCACTTGGTAGCAACATCAACAGGGGCATTTTAAAACTTCTGCCAAAAGAAGCTGACAAATCCTTAATTAAAAACTGGAGGCCTATCACACTTCTTAGTGTTTCATATAAAATTCTAGCCAAGGTCCTAGCTCTGAGGTTGACTGATATCCTCCTCACATTCATTAGTAATTATCCAAAATGGATTCATTAAGGGAATATACATACTCGAAAACTTAATTACCAGTTAGGAAGAAATGTTGTTGGCTAGAAACTCTAATCAAGAAGTAGGTATGTTTGTGTTAGACTTTGATAAAGCCTATGATAGAGTGGAGTGGTCCTTTGTACTCACGACCCTTGATGCTTTTGGATTTCCTCCTATGTTTTGTCAGATAGTTAAAACCCTCATCCAAGATGTAGTGGCCCAAGTTGATGTAAATGGTATTCTATCTGAACGTTTCACCTTTCAGAGGTCCATCAGGCAGGGGTGCCCCTTGGTTTCTGCTCTTTTGTTATAGCTTCTGATGCCATACATTATTTTATTAGGAGCCCAAGTTTGGGACCTAGGATTCAATGTACTGATTTGCCAAATTAAGGTAGTCTGCTCCATGTACAACTCGCAGATGATACTGCAATGTTTACATCTTTGAACGAAAAGAAATTGATAACCTATTGGGCAGATTAGAGATTTTTTGCAAATCTTCAGGTGCTAAACTTTCTAGGGCTAAATCAGTGGTTCTGGCTTGTTTTGTTAGATGAAATTCTTTGGCTGTTGTGGAAGTATAGGAATGAAGAATGGTTTCAAGGCTGAAAGAGGAAGCTTTATATTCAATGTAGTTTCATTGCAGGTTACTACTACCCTTGAAATATCTAGGGAAAAGTCCCAAGAGCTCAAAGGCATTGGTCACACCATTGTCAACAGGTTAGAAATAAAATTTGCTAGCTATTGGCCAGAGGCAAGGAAGGGTAATGAAGAGTTTCTAAAGGTTTTTCTGGAATTTCAAATACATTACAACAAGAAGTATCAAGGCACTCTTTTGGAAGACCTACGATTCAGTGTTCAACAAAAAGACTGTTCCAGTGAATGAGGATTTCATGCGAGAGACAGTGAGATCCAGCCTTGTTTGAAATACCTACTCAGTGGTTGGCTGTGTAGATGCGTTTTGAAGCTTTCAATTCTTTAATACAGTTTGGACCTGTTTCTATATTTTTTGCTGTATACTTCTTAATACTATTTCCTATGCCTTGTTTTACTATAGTACTTTTCTATTGCAACTGAATATACTTTCAAGCCCCATTGACCTGCTTTTGTCCATAGGGAACATTAATATATCATTTGTTTCTATCATATTAGAACATCTTCACAATATTGGCCTAACCTTACAATGTAGAAATAATCGTAACATAAAATATTCCAAACTAATAAGGTTTCTCCTTTTTTGCTTAGCAGAAACCCTCAACTTTGGCAATCTTCTCTGTCTGGAACTAAGTCTTAGAACTTAGGACACACTTGTTTTGATACTTACAAGAATCTTGTATCCTCTATATGAAATGTTCAACTTGTTTCTCATATCTCTATACCCTAAATAAACATGAAAATTTCCATGAGTTTTGAAAGTTGCATTGTGCACAGAATATATATGCACTATTTTCTTTTTGTTGTATATTCAGACAAAAATCAGTTTTTACATATATTTCCAGTGATTGATTTGGATACGTTTTGAAATCCTAGGCTTATATTCTACTGCCTAGCTAAACACTTGTTTTTAATCCTGTAGGGGAGAGTATGTGGAATCACTTGAATCTTTTCACAGGGTTAGTTGCTTTCCACTATCAAGTTATTATATGCATGCATTTTTCTCCATTTGAAATATGCTAATTGTTCATTATTTATTCTCTTTATTTCAGAGATGTGGATATACCCCTTACAGAAAAGGGAGTCATGGATGCTCTAGCCTGTGGTCGTGCTGTCAGTGAAATTGATTTTGACATTATCTTCACCAGCAGATTGGTCCGAGCCAAACAAACAGCTCTCATTGCAATGACACAGGTCTTAACTACTTCTATATCTTTTCAGTTTTTTTGCCATAAATGCATGACTTTAAGGCTCAGTTCACACCATAGTTAAACAAACTTGAACTGTGAGTCATGCTGCACAAGTATCTTTTTCTCTGTAATTGAGGATTTGGATGATCTGTTCCTTTCTTTCTTATTTTTGGAGGCAGAATATATTCAAGCGTGTACCAGTTATAGTAAGAGGTGGTTTTCATGGCAGAGGGAAGACTGGTGATGCCAACAGGCTGAGGCTCCGGGATGCAGCTGCTAAGGCCTTAAAGCATGCTTCCTGTCATATGGTTCCAGTTTACGCAGATCCCGCTCTTAATGAACGTAGCTATGGTGATCTCCAGGTTTAGCTCTAATCCTTCACTTTTCAAGCATTTAGCTGTATATGACTCTTTATTATGTTTCTGAGATGAGGTTGAAATGGGTGAGGATATTACTTCCTAATATTTTCTGATTGTCAAAGATTCATCTACTGCCCATCCATGGCATGCATGTTTAGTCTTTTATCTCATTTAAACATCTTCTGCCAGTCATAGCACTTTTCAAAATTTTACCGAGCAGCCAAGATCTAACTGAAGGAAGATGTTTCCCATCAAACTCTAAGTCTTCCTTCATTTGAATTCCTTTTGCTGTCCGGATGTGAATTAAGTTTCAGCTCAACATTACATTTTCAAATTTTATCTGCAGGGTTTGAGCAAGGAGGCTGCAAGCAAAGAGTTTGGGGAAGAGACTGTGAAGATGTGGAGGAGGAGCTATGACACAAGGCCTCCCCATGGAGAAAGTCTGAAGGTTGGTTACTTAGGCTGCAAATACATCCAAGATTTGTGATATACAGAATTTGTATATACTTTTTCAATAGCCAGGATATACTAAAATTTGTTTCTCCCAGGATACTGCATCAAGAACTGTTAGATTTTTCAAGTCAACGGTGATCCCAAGGCTGGAGGAGCATCGGAATGTGCTTGTTGTGGCACATGGAAATGTTTTACGCTGTATCATTGCTCATCTAGCTGGGCTTACAGAAATGGAGATGTTGCAACTTCAGGTTTGTTTCTCCTATTATTAGATAATCATTTTCACTTCTTATAGTTGATTCTGCTGCTACCTAGGGATTGATTTCTTTCTGGCCAGAAATTTAGCCGACAACTTTGATTTTTAGTATAAGATATACATTTTCTTACCTAAACTTAAGCATAAACCTGCACTGTGCAGGTCTTCACTGCCTTGCCTTACGCATATACCTTTGATGGTGGGACATTTTCTGAGGTTTGTGCACTGCCTCCTGTGGACCCCAATACAAATAGTCCTCAAGAAGGAATTCCATTGGGCATCTCATCTGTGTTCAAGACTGGTGATATCAATTCCCTTATTTGAGAGTTGACAATATGAGAAGCTTAACCCAGCAATTCAAGTTTTGCTGATCTATAAAAACCTGCAAGTTTCTGAATTGTAATTTAGGTCCATCTTTTATTTTCTGTTTTCCAGCTTTTGCCTGCTGTGAAAAAAATGTTTATAGATTATCATCTTCTGCAATTGAATAACTCAGAAATTTTTACACTTCCCACAGTTTGTAATCCCCTTGTCAAGCATAATTCCAAGAACATGAAGAATTCATGTTTGAATAGAATGCGGGGGCCTTGAGGGAATTAATTCTGTTATAAAAATTGAAATTGTTTGAGGCTCAGGTTCATTCTTTATTGGAGAATGTTTTATGGTTACACCAGCTTGGAGATATCATTTTTTAGAAGGGTATTCCTTTTGTTATTTGTAGAACTTGCTTCTTGATACTCAGTATGGATGTTGAGCTCTTTCCTTTACCTTTCAGGGAAAGTAACGATTTCTGTTGAAGATAACTTGCCAGGAAAATTTTAGCCATCTTGAGTGCTTATAACCGCATGATGTGTTGGCATACCTCATCTGTGGAAACAATGCATAGTTTATACCTCTGTTTTAAAGAGCTAATGAGTGGCAAGAATCTGTAGTTAAGTAGTTATTGTTCTTTTAATGTTGATAATCAAATCACTCTGTAATAAGGTATTTGTAGTTATGTAAGTTTAGAAACGACAGTTTCAGAAGGCATCTGCTGAATTAATATGCTAGCTTTTTTCAACATCAAAATCCGTTCAATCTCATTATCTTGGTTGTGTTGACGTGGCTCAAATCATATCTAAAGAAAAATCAATGCCGAGGCATTGCATTAATCGATTTGACAACGGAGGCATGTTAAATAGTCAAAAAGTTCATAAATGCTGAGTAGATAATATACACAACACTGATGGTTGAAATGGACCGCCGCTCTGCCTGCTTGACTAATGGCTCTCCCGCCTGCAAGAATTTGAATTCTCAGGCCGCTCTTGGTGTCGAAGTCTCTATGTCGGGTGGTTTGGGCTCCCCTCCCCCCTCTTGTGGGCGCCGCTATGGATGGCGCTACTTCTTGTCCTGCTGCAGTGTATGGGTTGGGTGCCCTCGTGGGTGCCCTATCTGTGATGCTCTTGCTTAGGCTGGTGCTTTTGCCTCTGCTGCTGCTGATGGGGACCCTGTTGTGGGTGCTAAGATCCCTCCCGAACCTTCTGCTTTTGCTGGTAGACGCAACTTTGCTCGTGTGTCCAGATTTGCTGCTCATCCTCCCAAGGTGTTTCATCCTATTCCTCGTGCCAAGTCCTCCCGTGTTGTGGTTTGTGGACAAGATGTTGTGGATAATATTGGTTTCTACCAACATTGCGCGTAGGTGTGCAAATTTATTGGATTTTGGCCTTTGGTCTCAGACCTCCATCGCTGGGTGAGTGATTGCTGGAAGCCTTTGGTTGCTCATAGCATTGAGCTTTTTCCTTGTGCTAAAGGCTTTTTCATTGCTTCCTTTGCTTGTTCTTGTGATCGTGACTTGGTGTTGGGCAAGTTGTGGGCTTGGGGAGTTCACTCTCTCTCTGTTAAGCCTTGGACAACTTCTTTTAAACTTTTTTTTGAACCACTTAATGTGCGTCCGGTATGGGTTTGCCTTCCTAATCTTCCCCTTCATTTCTGGGAGCATTCATGCTATGAGGCCATTGATAACTTTGTTGGCCGTTTCTTGAAGGTCGATGATGCCACGTTTTCCATGGATCACTCCACCTATGCTCGCATTTTAATTGATATTGACACCTCTTCACCCCTCCCTAGGGATGTGGTTCTTATGGTTGGGGATAGGCCTTGGACTCAACCTTTAGATTATGAGGGCCCCCCCTTTCGCTACCGGAAATGTTTCTCAAAGGGTCATTTGGCTTTAGATTGCTCTTTTCCGCATCACAAAGGTGCTGCTACTTGGTGGAAGGATGCTACAGCTAACTACTTGATCGTCAATGCTTCTAATTTTGATTCTGTTGGTTCCTCTTAGGTCGATGATGTCTCCTCCTGAGATGAAGTTGTGCCTCTTACTGCTGCTGAAGCTATTGTCGACCCTCTTGTTGCTATTGTTGTGGCCTCTTCCGTCCCTGAGGCTCCCACTCTTGTTCCTCTTGTTTTGTAGCTCCAATATATTCTGGATGAATCTGCTCCTAATGTTGTTCCGCTTCAGCAACAACTTGCTTCCATTGCTCATAGAATCCCTACGAAGTCCTCCTCGCTTGATCCTTCTTTCGATGGTCCTAATGACAGTATTGCTTGGACTGTGGTTTGTCACAAGTGGAAGGGGAAGTCTTCCCCCCTCTCCCAAACCCCTCCTTGTCTTGGTTTGGGTGTTTCTCCCCATTCTTGATTTGGGTTTTGGGTTGTTGCATGTTTGATGGGTTTTTCTTTTGGCCTGTCTGACCTTGTTTTGTTTGGGGTTCGCACTCCTATTTTGTTGTCTCTTGCCACCTACAAGCTGTTGTATTAAGGGTCAACACCCTTGTTTTGATGCTTTCTTAATAAAAAACATACACAACACTTAAATTATCCAAGCTAGTACTTTGCTGTTGGGAGTCTTATTTATGGGGAAAGAGAGCAAGATTGAGACTGTTGACATAGTCCAAGTTTAATAAAGGGGTATGGCTACAATTTACAAAAAAACCATGAATGCTAGGTTATGGTCCAAGGTTAACTAAAGAGGTACATGCAAAGTACCACTGTGTACTAGAGATTTCAATTATTGATACAAAAGGACTAGTCTACTTGTGTAATAGACAACTCTCCACTTCTCTTTTATTATCTAGTGAAAAACAAACTATAATGTAATGATATTTCACATTCTACATCCACTTATTTTTCAAGCCTTTTAGGTGGTTTACAAAGGTCAGTTCACATAAAAAAACAATTGTCGACTCCTTTATTAAATAATGGGCAATTTTTTCTTTGGGGGTGTTGCTCCAATCAAGCCCCACTAGGGGCGTTGTCCCTATACCCCTTCTATGGGCTATGCCCTCGAGCCTTGTAGGAGGGGCTAAACCCCCCTACACTCCCCTATAACTGATTTGGAGGAAAAACACGCTAACAAAGCCACCCAAATGTAAGCTTGACAACATGATCAAACACCACATACCAAAAATCTCCCACTTGGAGATTGATCCGATAATAATATTGTTGCACCTGTAGCTCCCACTAGATTGATGCACCTGGACTTGGCTTGTTTCTCATTTCCACTATTATCATTCTTGAAGCCCAAAAAAACTGAGAAATAAATTAGTTTATCTTGACTTACAACCTTCATCAAGATATTTGCTAGATTCTAGCTAGTGTGCGTCTTTTCTAGCTTCAACTGTCCATCCTTTAAAATAGATCACATGAAATAGTACCCAAGTTGTATGTGTTTAGTCTTAGAATGAAGGGCCGAGTTATTTGCAAGATGTATGACACTTTGACTATCACTGTACAACTTGCTATTCTCCTATGGTTTTCCCAATTCGGCTTTAAACCTTTTTAAACAAATAATCTATTTATTAGCCCCTATAACAACATGCTCTACTTTTGTTATTGAAAATACAACCACCTTTTACAATTGTGAAATCCAACTAATTAGTGTTCCACCTACAATAAACACATACAATGATGTGCTCCTCCTACTGCCAATATCACCTGCTAAATCTATATCAACATATTCCTATAGAGTAGAATTGGAACCTCCAAAACATTATGTTTGAGTAGTGTACCTCTCAAATACCCGAGAATCCATTTTACTGCATTCCAATGCTCTTTTGTAGGATTGTTCACACACTTGCTCACAACTCCCACTACATGTTCAATATCTGGTCGTGTGCACACCATAACATACATTAAACTATCAATAGTTGAAGAGTATGGAATTTGTATGACATACCTCCTTAGTCAATTTAAAATGTCTGGGTAAATGTTTACTCACCGATTTTGCATCTTGCATCTAAAATCTTTTCAATGCCTTCTCTATGTACTTAATTTGAGACAATGTTAATGAACAATTTTTTCCTATTTCATATTATTATTATACCAATGATTTGTCACGCTGCACCCAAATCCTTCAAAGCAAATGACTTTGCTAATTTCTATTTAATCTCATTTATATAGTGCATATTAGGTCAAGCTACAAGCATGCCATCAATATATAATAATAGCATAATATAGCTACCATTATCCAACCTCTCTAAATAAGCACAATGATTAAAATGACATCTGTTGTAACCTTGTTCAACCATAAAACTATCAAATTTCAAATATCATTACTAGGGTGCTTTCTTTAGGCCATACAAACTCTTCTTTAACCTACACTCCAAGTCTTTCTTACCTTTGACCTCACATCCTTGTGGTTGTTGCATATAAATCTCTTCCTTTGAATCCCCAAGGAGAAAAGTTGCTTCTACATCTAATTGTTCGAGATGCAAGACTTTTGTAGCCACAAGACTTAGAATAGTTCTAATTGAAGTCATTTTAATAATAGGAGAAAATAATTCATCAAAATCTATACCTTTATTCCATCTAAAACCTTTTACTGTAAGTTTAGCCTTACACCTTTTCTTGCCTCCATGTTCTTCCTTCAGCCTATAAACCCATTTGTTCGAAAATGCTCTTTTACCTTCAAGAAACTGAACTTATTACCGAGTATACTTTTGTATCAAAGAATCCATCTCCTCTTTCATTCTTCACTCCCTCATCTTTCTGGTTTCCACCTACATTGCTTCTTCATAACTTTTTGGTTCACCAGATTCAGTCAGTAATATATAATATAATGGAGATTATTGTTCATGTGGTCTACTTATCACTATAGATATTCTTGTAGGGGTTTGAGGTACTAGTTGTTTTGCTTGTTGAATATTTTGATTTTCTAGGACTATTAGAACTACTTTTTTTGGGATTTCATCAATCATTGTATATATGTGTTTTCCTTTTCCCATTTCTTTCCTTACAACTAATATTTTTACATGAACTTCTCATTGAATATGACATCTTTACTCCTAATAATTATATGATTTTCATAATCCTTTAAATGATAACCAAAATCATTAACTCCATATCCAATAAAAGTACACTTCTTGTATTTAGTTTGAAGTTTTGTTTTATTTTCTAAGTCAATATAGACAATTGCTTCACAACCAAAAGTTTTTAGAAATGAGTAATTTAACATTTTATTCATTTATGCCTCCTCAAAAATACCACCATCTAAGGAACTTGAAGGTCCCATATTTATTAAGTAAATAATAGTATCCATAACATTTGTCCAAAATTGTAATGGCAATTCCTGATGCAATCTCATACTCCTTGCATGCCCCATGATTGTTCTATTCATACTTTCAGACACCATTTTTTTGTGGTGTTCTTGAAATTGTCTTTTGTCTAGGAATCCCATAGTATGGATAGTAACTATCAAACTCTTTGTTGTAGTGTTCACCTCCATTATCTAATCTAAGACATTCAACTTATTTCCTATCTCATCTCAAGAAAAGATTTCTATCTATTAAAGATATCAAATACATCAGATATTTTTGGGAATGAAATAAACCCAAATTTACTAGGTGCATCATCAATAAAAGTAACATAATAATAAGAGAAACTAAGAGATGATACTTGAGATATTCCCCAAACAACAAAATGCATGAACTCTAGCTTTTCATTCTTTTTTTCCCAACTTCGAGAAATATGACTCTCTTTTGTTTTCCATAAACACAGTTTTCATAGTTTATCCAAATCAACTTGCTTCAAACTTTGCAATAAATTCAAAGAATGGAGAAATCTCATCCCCTTCTCACTCATGTGCCCAAACCTATTGTGCCATAATGATTTATCTATTTCTATGGAAGTTAAGAAAATAAAAAGTAAAGTTACTAGTACATAAATGCAATGTGTCTACCTTTTCTCCTATTGCTATTATTAATGAGCCTTTAGTGACCTTCCATGATTTGTTTGTAAATATAACTATGCAATCCTCACTTTCCAATTGTCCAACTAAAGTTAGATTTCTTCTCAAATTAGGAACATGCCTCACCTCTTTTAGCAACCATTCATTCCCATTTGGTAATTTTTATTGTATCTTGCCCTTTCTAATAATTTTGTATGGTTTATTATCACCCAAATAAACTTGTCCAAAATCACCAATGATTTTTCTTCTAGTGTCACTTCTTTCCATAATGCCAACTCTCTAATCTTACTCTAGATTTGGATCTTCCTTTCATAGATTTACCATAATTTGTTGGGCTCTTTCCTCTCCCCCTATGTCTTCCTCTATTTTGCACAATCAAAGCATTACTTGATGTCTCACATGTGCTTTTCCTTCGCAAATCCTCACTAAGGATAACATCAACAACATCATTAAAATTTGAAGTTTTTGAACAAGAGAGAGAATTAATTACAACCACGACCAAACTATTCCAACTTTTTAGGAATGAGCACAAAATCAAGAGACCTATAACCTCATCATCAAATTTTACTTTTCTAAAATTTAACTAAACAATGATCGTATTAAACTCATTTAAATGATCAACAACAAACCCACCTTCTTACATAATATAAATAAATGTTTCATAAGAAATACCTTGTTGGAAATCATAGCTTTTTCATGCAGTTTGTCTAATGTTGACATTAATTCCATCTTTGTTGTTTCTTTTGATATAATGAAAGCCATCAACATTGCCATATAAAACGGTATTGTTCGTAGTGCCTTTTTATCAAAAACCTCCCATTTAGGCTATCATATTTGTCAACTTTTTCGCTTTTCCACCCAATGGTAAGAAAAGATCTTTTTGATATAGATAGTCTTCCATGTGCATCTTCCACAGGGGATAGTTTTGGCAATTGATTTTTTCAACCTTAAACTTGCCTTCTTCCACTATTGCTCCCACTCGAATATGAAGACCCTTGCCAAATGACCAAAAAATATACAACTCTGTAGTGTCATAAAATTGCTACCCTAGCAATTTTAACCATTTTGAGGTCCTCACCTTGGCGACAACATCTTCCTTCCCGACTGAGACTTATCTCTGTATTTTCACCTTGAACCTCTTCTTGTTTAAGCCCTGAAATGGCCTCAGGACCCTGTTCGGACCCTAAGATAGGGCGGGACAGGGGTGTGGCGCCCCTATCCCCCCCTCTTAGGGTGGCCCCAAGATAGGTCCCTCTGGTCCTATCTGCATTTCGGGATTCCAAATGTCCTCGATGTCGGCCTTTGGCGAGATGAATTAATCTTCTGATACATGTATAAAAGGGGAGTTGGTCCTCTCATTTGCATATACAGGAAATACACGATAGACAAAATTCAAGCGAAAGGTCTTCATCAAGCACTCAAGTCTTCAAGCATCCATCAAGTCTTCTTCTTCATGTGTCTTCTTCATTCATCCATTGGAGCAACATTACAACATTCCTTTGCAAGCATATGTGTGTGTTAGGGTTTTGTCATGTTACATGCCATTTCATGAAACACTTGTGATTGCATTCAAGAAGCAAAGAAACCATCATCAACAAATTGCAGATCTACAAGGTATACACATCCATCATTTACATTTAAGCATTTGCAATTACTTTCTTTCAAGGTTGATTCCTCAACCGGGGTTTGACTAAGGGAAACCCCTATCCACAACCCTTCTTCTCTTCTTTTTTGTGTGTAGGTTGCAGGTGCGCAGCTATAATTGCAGGTTTGGGCTTCATTTATAGAGATGAAAGAACCCTTTTCGTTTCATGGATTTTTTGGAGGACCGTGTGCACTTTCAACATGGTCCCGAGGGCTTTTCTCCAAATTTGCAGGGCAGATCCGTATCAGTTTAAATATATCCGATCCGAAGTTACAACATGATCCCGAATCAGTAGCTCCTCATTTCACCCATTTTATCTCTCTTTTCTGCATAGTCAACAAGTCAACTCTTCTACTTACAAAAGAGGGCAAATTACATTTCAACACTTGCAATCCACTTAGAATTCACATCCTTGTTTCCCTTGGATTTGGATCTAGTGGATTCAACCCCTCTTTTGAATGTAAAGCATCTTCCAAGTGAAAACCATCCCAGTGATTTCCTTTCTCTCTCCTAGGTGGGGAATCACTAGGGTTCAATTTTCCACTTTACAAGCTCTAATACCAAATTTTCGGGTTTAAGCAGATTGAAGCAATACACAATATTAAATATAATGCAAAATAAAAGACAAAAATAAATAATCCACAATAACATATATTTAATGTGTTTCACCCAATGTTAATTGATGAATAATGATGAACAGTAAAAATTCAACAGATACTGAGAGGGGGGGGGGGTGGTGAATCAGTATAGACAAAAACTTCTTCAACAACTTAAACTGCAAAGACTGCTCTAACTGGAAAACAACATCACACATAACACACTAATTTTTCACGTGGAAACCCAACTGAGAAAAACTACGGTGGGGATGAATACCCACAGGTTGTTCTTGAACTCTTATGAAGTCTGCTCCGTTAGGAGCCTAGTTTGGTTAAAGACTTTACAACAGGTTCTGCTAGGAACCAATCCTGCTAAGGATCACCCGGTTAAGGGATGGCTAAATACTCGGTTAGAGGTTAAAACCCTGTTAAAGGTTACCTTGTCAGAGGATTTAAAGAACTCAATGATTTTGAGTCACCTTGTTAAAGGATTTACAAAAATCCTGTTAAAGCTACCCGGTAAAGGGATTTTCCAACCGCTGAAATGGTTAGAAGTCAATAGGTAATACACTGATATGATAACAACACTCAATGCCAAGGTAGATCCACTTTAGTTTCTTTATATTTGCAATCACACTCTACAGATCTCCTCACTGCACCGGTCTGGCAAGAATCACTTCACACACATTCATTTGCCAAAAACTTCAAATGAGAATCATCATCGACCTTATAGACAACAATTAAGTCGGTAGCCAAAACCTAAAACCCTAAGCATCTAGGTTAACAATACAGTCGGTCCAATCCTGACCGTTCAATCACATTACATATGGTAAAACAATCTTGAACAAATCTCAAGACGTTCTCCATTGTTTGTTCTTCATTGCTTTTGGAAGCTGATAACCCATCACGTGCTCTCCCTGTTTACTGAGACTTCGCACATTCCCGAGGTAGATAGAATCAATCTTCTTCATGCAAGATCCTCAAGGAGATTCTTCACGCGCACAAGGCTGACATGGTAACATGATCTGATCTTCATTTCAATGCTAACTCATCACAGGCTGTCATCGGTCGAATCACACAGACTTGAAATGCATCAACCAGAAACCCTGAAGCTGAGACTACCAACTGGTAGTCATATCAAATGAAACCTTGATACAAACTTTTCATATACCGGTTCACATTCCAACATACCGGTTCACCTTTTCGCATATACCGGTTCACTTCATACCATCATACCGGTTCTCTTGCCAGTTTGCTTACTTCAATCTACTGGTTCATACTATAGCATATTGACATGAATGACAACATACAATATCATCATGTCATCAAACTTTGCACATATGCCAACATCAACTACATCCACAGAGAAATAACTCTCCACTTTCTTTTTATTATCCAACAAAGAGCAAATTATAATTTGGTGATATTATACAATATACACTCCCCTATTTATCAAAACTTTTAGTTGGTGGATTAGAAGAGAGATGAATGATTGGACCGACTGACCACTATACCACCTAGCCTTGTGCATGCATAGGGAGGCTTACCAAGCATAGATTTTGGTGGTTTATGTTTAAAAAAATACTGAATTCCTTTTTAAATAATGGGTAATTTTTTCTTTGGGGGTGTTGTCCTCAAGCCTTCGGTTGTGGGAAATACCCTAGACCCCTACTGTGAGATCCACCCTTGGGCCCTTGTTAAGAGGTTCAACCCCCTGGGCCTACAAAGGGGATGTACCCCCCTACACTCCCCCAAAATTGATTTGGGGATGAAATGCACCTAAAAAAGTCACCAAAATTCAAGCTTGACAGCAGGATTAGTCACCTTATACCAACAATTTAAAGTTTTTCTCTATCACCTCTATAGGATAGAGTCCATTGATATCTAGCTTAATTATGGGTAGCATACTATTCATGGTTGTGAGGGTATGTTTTCTATATTTTTGTTGATTGAAATTCTTTGCCATAGCTTTTGCAATATCCTTATCTTGGATCATGTTAGTAGTGTTTGAGAGCACAAGTTCTATGTAAAATTGATCATGCATGTGCATAGCCATACTTTTAGTATGTAATAGCCCACTCCATGGAACCCAAAATTTTTGACTCTATTTAAAAAACAAAAAACAAACTTATTCTTAATTGTGTTTGATTCAATCACATACTCAGGTACATGTATCCAAACAGGAAAGGCATCCATCCAACCGGGATGTGCATCTAACCATACGGGTTAGGCATCTATCCATACATGACTAGGTATCTAACCATATAGGTTAGGCATATAACCATACGGGTTAGGCATCTGTCCATATGGGACAAGAGGTTTCATCTATCCAATTCGGGATAGGCGTCTACCCAAATAGAGTAGGCATCTATTCATAAGAATAGGAAATTCTCTAGCCAAAGACTTTAGACTCATCGGGACCACCCAGGTCCCAATTTACTCTCTAAAGACTACACTCCTCTACTAGGAGTGCATCGAAGTCGTCGTCCTTAGGAGTGTATATCCAAAAATTATATAAACAAGCTTGAGTTTCGTCTCGAAATTCGACCTAAAGCCTCGAGAAGTCAAGCGAATCCATACGAGATTCCTTCCGAGTGTGCATTGAATTAATTTTAATCTTTCATTTAGATTATCTATACCCTTTGATTGAAGGACCAAGGAGCTTCGAAAAACAACAACTCACCCTTAACCAAATCTTAATCCCCATCTCCAAATGCCCGAGTAAAAAGGGACAACTCAGTCCCTAGACTGCCTACATACCCGTTTCAGCACGGGATCAAGGCGTAAAGTATGTAGTTTTGGTTTCTAACTATGGTTTAATGTAAACTATTTGGTGGGTATGCAACCCTTTCTAGGGTCATTGTCCCAGATAGTTTCTCCATGGTTGCTACGCACAATGGTAGCTCTATAGAAAAAAATGCTTAAGGTGATGTTCTGCTTGTGGCCTAAAACAACTAAGTCCTATTTCCTATTAAGTACACCACCCTTAATCCATTATCATCCGCTGAAATCATCAAGATAAAATAAATTCCAAAATCATCACACACATCCAAACCCTAATGGGGTTTTCTAAAGTTTAACTGATCGGATGTAAATTCATTTTAAAATTAATCTTTTTAGATTATCGATCCAAGGGGGATTACCCGCCCCTTGGATTTTAACTTCCAAATGACCCTTATTTCTCCTTGGCGATTTAGAGGGACGATGCCATAGACGCTGTTGTTGCAACTTTATTAGGCATTAAGTGTAGTAGTTCAACACGACGACATTACCCGTAAGCATGACCCAAAGGCATCATAGATACTGAACACTACTAAGGTTTTTGGTTTCAACTCCTATTGTTTAGTTGTCTATCTAAGAATTTAACTATGAATTCATGAATTTATAAATAAACATTACACTAAAACAACTATGAAAAGAAACTAATACTTGCAAGGAATTAGTGCTTGAAATTAAAAACTAAGATATAAGTATTACATACTAACAAATCAACCACTTTGGAAATAGTAATTTCTTGGAAGAAAACTATGATAATAATTGAAATTCTAAAACTTGAACTAAATACATGAAAGTACTAATCGCTTGAAAACTATGATACTTATAGGAGATAGCTTATCAAAATGACCATTATACTTTAAGTATAAATCCTAATACTTGAAAGTTACTAAATTGCTTGAAAGAAAATTGATTGATTAAATAGCAAGACTTTGGAAAAGAATTTAACATTTACTTGATGAAGGGAAAAACTATTAATAATAAGCTTTGTAGGCACTTAAAAGTTGCACAATGAATTAAGTGAATTTTATTCATTTAATTATTCTTAATTCTTCCTATTAATTAAATTAAGATTTAATTAATATCCCTATTCTTTTAATCACCTATTAATTAAATTAAGATTTAATTAATATACCCTTCTTCTATCTAAGCCATTTAATTAAATTCACATTTAATTAAATACCCCCCTCTAGCCATTTTAATTAAATTCACATTTAATTAAAAAAATCAATTTATCCCCTTTCCCATTTTAATTAAATCTACATTTAATTAAAATCTCCTTTGCATTTAACTAAATCTAAATTTATTTAAAAATCCCCCCACTTGCAAAATCCTACAAATGCAAGTTACATCCCCTATTTGGCTAAAATAAATCTTTTATTTACCAAAAATTGCCTATTTTCCTCACCCACTTGCATTTTTCTACATCTCCCACTTGCCTCCTAAACCCCCTTCTAAATTCTTCCAATCCCTTCCAATTTAGCCTAATCCATCTCATAATTATTGTCACAATCCTAAGCAAAGGGAAGTCACTTCTCAAAGCCTCCAAAGTGTTTGAAATGTATTAAAGGCTTTATGTCTTCAACAAGTTAACCCTCAAAGTCTTCCTAACTATTAATGGTTAACTCAATCTTCTTGCATGGTTAGATACTTTCTCTCTAACTTAACCTTCATCTAACCTAAGGGTCTCATCAAGCATTCATGGCTTTAGCCTTGGTTATCCCTTTAACCCTTGCACAAGAGTTTATCCTTTGGATAAAAGCTTTGTCCAATGGATGACCCTAACCTAACCTTAACCCTTACCTTCTAAGGTAACCTTCATGTCTTCTCAAGCATTTAATGTTTCTTACATCTCCTCTCAAGCAGTCTCTTGTTGATAATTGTCACCATTTCATTGGTGAGAATTGTAAACATGGATTGATTAACTTTCAATCCCGGCCCTTGTTAAGATTATCCAATCTTGACCATCCATTGCCCTATTTTCCCTATAAATAGAGCTCCCATTCTTTATTACTTTATCGATACCACCTATCCTATCTATTCATTGCTTCTATCATCCACTCCTATCTACGATCTTGCTACACCTCATCCATATCCTTTATCCTATCTATTCATTGCTTCTATCATCTAGTGCTATCTATGATTTTGCTTCACTTTATCCATACAACCTATCCTACCTATTCATTGCTTCTATCATCCAGTACTATCCACAATCTTGCTTCACTTTATCCATACCATCTATCCTATCTATTCATAGCTTCTATCATCCAGTGCTATCTATGATCTTTCTTCACTTTATCCATACCATCTATCCTCTCTATTCATAGCTTCTATCATCCAGTGCTATCTATTCATTGCTTCCATCATCCAGTTCTATCCATATCCTATCTCTATCCATATCCTATCTCTATCCATATCCCCTTTTCCATCCTTGATCTTGATCAAAACTAAGGACAAAAACATGATTTCAAAAAAATCTCTTGACGTGTCTCCTCATAAGCTACCTTTGTCTTTCTCCTATCCATTTCTACCTCAACGGTTTAGTCATCCATTTATAATGTTCCTTATCTTGCTATACATTGGGGCAACCAAATTCATCTTTCTTCTAATCCAAAAAGCTCCAAAAAAAATAAAATTGACAAAATTAAATAAAAAATCAAAGCATGAACGCATGACCCATCCATCAAATCAAATCAACAAGAAGAAAACTCTCGAAGTCTACAATCAAACTGATCACATGTCTTGTTAATCAAGTCATCACTCAAAATCTATCAACATCAACAAGTCTTATACAGGGATAGGTACACTCAGAACCAGACATATCGATCTTATACGGGGTACTCACTCTTTGAAACCAGTCTTTCTTATCAATCATTGAACAAATCAAAATGATGGCATAGATCAGTATGACTGCTGGATTTTGTTCTAGTTAGCCTTATCTTTATCAATTGATGACAGTACATGTTTCACAAATCATATTGTACATATCATATCCACCCATTTGAGACATCACCATAAATTCACAAATGCTTATAAATAAGGACATACTTAGCGTAGTCACTGTCCTTTGTTTATTTGAATCAGTTATCCAAATCGTATCCCACCATGGCTTGGTGATCAATATACATATCCATATCGAAGTAGCATCAACAACAAGGGGCAAAATCCTGACCTTGCTGGGGGCATTTTCCTTAAGGATTTTCAACATCAGATCAAACACGTAGCAAGACAACAAGGATCAGAACAACCAACAAATGACAAACGATAATGCAAGAAGGCTAGACATCGCAGACTTGAACTGATTTCAACTGAACAAAAGATCTATTTGCAAGATGTTTTATTTGACAAGAATACATTCTAAATAGCATGCATGCTTACTTATGGTTGTGAATTTTTTCTTATCATATCTCCTAAGTGACTCAAGGATGTCTCAACGAATAGAGAAGCAAGGAAGGAATGTGATGTTTTCTTTGTCTGTTGTTTAGGAGTGAGGCCTTCTATTATGCAAATTTTTCTTATGACATGATCAGGTAACATATCATTGAAGACATTTTGGATTTGTATGAGACAAAGGTTAACTCTTGTTTGTTTACGCAAGCAACACTTAGGTCATCTTGGTTCAATGATACCTCGATGCTTATGTCATCTTGCAATATCAAAAACCATGTACGTTATACTCAGGTCATTATGGTTAAATTACACCATAAGGCTTGTATCAACTTTCAACAAATCAAGGCTCAATGATGAAAACAAAGGAAGCACTGACACTTTGATCACAACAAATGGAAACATTGAGAATGAGAATGCATATTAAGCTTTGCATTAGTTGCACATCATTATCATCTTAATCTTGCATTAGGTTGCATATCATTTTAATCTTGCATTAGTATCATTCATTATCATTATCATCGTCATGTCATCCTTATCATTATCATACATCTCATATCATACATCTCATTTTCAATAAACATCTCATATCATACATCTCATTTTCAAGATACATCACATCATCATTATCTAGTCACATTCATCATTGCATCCATCACATGCATATATATCACATCATCATGGAATCTTTCTTTACTTCCATATCTTCATCATTCATTCAACTCTCATCTATCATGTCTTATACATGATATATCTTTCTTGAAACCAGATGTTCTCTCATCTATCATGTCTTATACAGGATATATCTTTCTTGAAACCATACATTATCTCATCTATCATGTCTTATACAGGATGTATCTTTCCTGAAACCAGACGTTTTGATCAAGTCTTATACACGATATATCATTCCTGAAACCAAATGCTTTGATCATCTTTGTCTTATACAGTAGGTGTCATTCCTGAAACCAGACTTGATCCCAATCTTATCAATTCTATCTATCCTTTTCATCTGATCCATTATATCATGTCTTATACTAGATGTATCTTTCCTAAAACCAGACGTTTTGATCAAGTCTTATTCAGGATATATCATTCCTGAAACCAGATGCTTTGATCATCTTTGTCTTATATAGGCAGTGTCATTCCTGAAATGAGACTTATTCTCAATTTGATCAATCTTATCAATCCAATCAATCTAATCAATCTTGTCAAACCCATGCATGTCATCAACTATTCACTCTATCTTTCAAATAACATTCTTCTTCTTTCGAGAGATCATTTATGCCTTTAGTGCACAAATGATCTCCTGAGGGGGCATGAGCATATCATATCGACAACATGTTAGAAACATCTGCATTCATCAAATCCAACCATCATCTGCATATCACCTTCTAAACATATAATATCATTACAAACATCATATAAGCATGCAAATCATAGAAAACAAAAAACAAAACAAATTAAAAAAAACAAAAAACAAAAACAAAAAAAATACACACACATCACATCATTTGCATCATCATCTACAAAAGTCATATAGATTAAAAGCATATCATATAGCTCATCAAAATCAAAATAGCTACATCCATATCATATCATCATGCACATGTGTGACCACATGCTGATCCAAAGGAAAATCAATAAAACAAGTTAGAACCAATCGTCAGTTAGAACAAATAAATATCCAAAGTCCCTGGATACCATATCGAAAATCAATCAATCCAAGTCCCATATCGAAATCAAGCAATATATCGAAATTCAGTCCCATATCAAATCAAGACCCATATCGAATCCAGACCCATATCAACACTTGACCCATATCGACAATCAGGATTCATACCAACACGACTTTGGTAGATGTGTGGGGCATGCACGCACTATGCCCACATTAGTCTTCCTCATTTCTTCAATCTTTGGTGGATGTGTGGGGCATGTACATGCTATGCCCACATTAGTCTTCCTCATTTCTTCAATATTTGGTGGACGTGTGGCGAATGTACGTGCTATGCCCACATTAGTCTTCCTCATTTCTTCAATCTTTGGTGGACATGTGGGGCATGTACGCACTATTACCATATTAGTCTTCCTCATTTCTTCAATATTTGGTGGACGTGTGGGGCATGTACGAGCTATGCCCATATTAGTCTTCCTCATTTCTTCAATATTTGGTGGACGTGTGGGGCATGTACACGCTATGCCCACATTAGTCTTCCTCATTTCTTCGATCTTTGGTGGACGTGTGGGGCATGTACGTGCTATGCCCATATTAGTCTTCCTCATTTCTTCAATATTTGGTGGACGTGTGGGGCATGTACGTGCTATGCCCACATTAGTCTTCCTCATTTCTTCAATCGTTGGTGGACGTGTGGGGCATGTACGCGCTATGCCCCCATTAGTCTTCCTCATTTCTTCGATATTCCTTTTAAAAATTTATCGATAGATAAATATCAAAAAATTTAACAATTCAAATCATCCAACTTTCGAAAATCGTCTCGCATCATGCCACTGCCTTGAAAATTATAATTTTCTCAATTTATCTCCCAAGGGGGAATTATCATATCGAATCTCCAAATCAATTCCATATCAGTTTCATATCGACACCAGCTTCATATCGAATTTTCATATGAAATCAATTCTTCATAGCTAGGGCATTATCATATCGAATCTCCAAATCAATTCCATATCAGTTTCATATCGACACCAACTTCATATCGAATTTTCATATTAAATCAATTTTTCATATCCACAACATTTTATCGAAAATTTTGATGACAAATTGAGCGTTTTTTTAAAATCAACAAGCTTGAGAATATCCACATTATTGATAAACCAACTAATTCTTCCATTTGAAGTAACATAATTTTCTTAAATTATTTTATACTAATGATAACCTTACTTAAATATGTATAACCTTACTTAATCTTGGCCATTGTTGAATAATCTTGGCCCTTGATATCTTCAGATCGAATCTAGACCGTCGATTCCTACCACCTCAGCTCTGGCCTTGGAATTCTTATAAATACCCCTCATTTTGGAGCAATAAAGATCCCTTGCATCCTAGATTTTAATATCATTACTATAGGCATTTTACATTCTAGTCATCTAGCATAATTGACAATTAGATCAATATTAACATGTTTAGAATAGATTTTAGCATGTTAATTTAGTTTCTATTTATCAACCATGTAGCTTAAATAATCATTTTAGCTAAATCATGCATCAATCAATCATGCAATAAATCACTTGCATTATCATGAAGTAGCTACTCGACTTTTGAATTGTCACTTTGGTGGTCATTGCTCCACTGAGAGCCAACAATCCAACACCTTCAAGGTCCTAAAAAATAAAGGAAGATGGGACATCTCAAAGGAGCTTTTGGTTTGCTTTTATTTAGCTTTCAGTTTGCTTCATAATTTCATTTATATTGTCTCATCTATGTGCATGTTTATTACAATTGACCCTAATTTTAGGAGCACATTAATTGGCACCCACCATGGGGCCTAGCCCCTTTGATTTTTAACAAGTTTGCTTGTAGGAAATCTCATTGACAGGTTGATTAGCTCTTTCGACACACAAATTAGCTCTTTCAGGTTCCAGATTCGCGTTCTCGGTCTCCGTTTTAGCGTCCCGTCACCTCAAATGGCGTTCATGGGAGATTTTTCAACTCTAATTTTGTGTTTTTTTGTACTTTAGCATTTTCAGTCTATGTATTAGTGTTCTTAGTTTGTTTTGCAGCGTTCACAGTCATTTTGGCAGCGCTCTTGGTCATTTTGGTAGCGTTTCTGGTCATTTTGGCAGCGTTTCTGGTCATTTTGGTAGCATTCTTGGTCATTTTGGCAGTGTTTCTTGTCATTTTGGCACCGTTTCTAGAGTGCAGAGCAGCGTTCTTGGTCAACATAGCAGTGTTTTTGGTTATTTTGATGGCGTTTTTGGTTAATTTGACAACGTTCTTAGTTTTTCATTGATAAATTTAATGTAATATTCTGCATTTCTCATTTCTGCATATGGACTGTCACTTTACCGAACCTAATTTGTAGTTTTTTGATTTCGCAGGTACTCATTTTGCTGTAAAAGATTAGAGTTACAAACCCTTTCGCCGCTAAAGAATGCAATATTATAACTACTAAGTTTGTTTGCAGTTGCGAGATTTTGCACTTGTTTTTGATAAATTAGGCACCTAGACTAATTACAATGGAAATGAACAAACATGTCTTATGTGTTTTTGATGATAGGCAAGTATGCTCTCACCTTTCTTAGGTGATCAGAAAGATAGACTCATCTTTTCTTTTCAATAGTGCATATCTTTAGCGGGCCTGCCCTCCCGAGAAGCCCATAAGGCCAGTGAGAGGGGAATGACCCAAGTGGGAACAGCTAATGCCAAGTATTCCAACCCACTATAAAATAAACATGATTTGATGAAAATAAAGTCAATGACAGTGCTCAGGAATAGCTCTCTTTCGTACCTTCGGGTATATCAAACCTTGGTTTTCAAGGCTGGGAGACCTCTTAATTGAGTTTATACCTCGATGCGCCGAAAAAATCCCTTACTAGTTCCAATTAAAATTAGAAGCTACCCGGTTTACCTCCGAATATTATTATATTCTTAGTGCAAGGAGGGGGAAGAATCTCTCCTTAAGACACTCACCATATGTCCCTCTTGAGAGTATGTTCAAACTCCCCTTTTGAGACCTTATTGCTAGGCTCATAACAAGACTCCACTAGCTCTCACAAAGGAAAAAACATGGGTGACCTTTAGGAGGTGACAAGGCTGTGTGAGCTGACAGGGTACCAAAAGTGGGCTGAGAACTAATAATGAAGCCAATCTCCTTAGGATAGACTAAATGGTGTGTTTTCAATTGTTCAAAACCTGTGAAAACTTGGGCTTTCTTTAAAGCTTCTTGAACATTCACTTTATGTGTCCCTTGGGACAAAAGACAATCTGACTTATGTGGATGTAAATCACGTCAAGATATCATCCATTGAAACTCAACAAAAATTGCAAACTCAAACTTCAAACTGTCATATTTACACATTTTACAACATATTAGCTCTTTCGGTCCAAACAATAGCTCTCTCGGTCCAAACAATAGCACTCTCGGTCTAAACAGTAGCTCTTTTGGTCCAAACAGTACCTCTCTCAGTCTAAACAGTAGCTCTCTCAGTCCAAACAATAGCCCTCTCAGTCTAAACAGTACCACTCTAGGTCCAAACAGTATCTCTCTCGGTCCAAATGGTAGCTTTCTCGGTCCAAACAATATCTCTTGTAGTCTAAACATTAGCTCTCTTGGTCCAAACAGTAGATCTCTCAGTCCAAACGGTAGCTCTCTCAGTCCATACGTCAACTCTTTTGGTCTAAACTTTAACTCTCTTGGTGTGGAGATAGCTTTTTCATATTTCAACATTAAATCTCCAAGGTCGAGCCTTCTAAGTCTAAGCATCAGTTGTTTGAGTCTACACATCAACTTTGGGAGTCAAAACAACAATAGTCTGAGTTCCAACATCAGTATTTTAAACTTCAGAGTTCCTGGTTCAAACTTTAGCTCTTCTGGTCCAAACGTAAGCTCTCTTGGTTCAAACGTTAGCTAATTCTGGTCCAAATGTTAGCTCTCTTGGCCTAAATGACAACTCTCTTGGTCTAAACTAGAACTCTCTTTGTTTGAATGTCAACTTTCTCATGTTTCAAAACTAGATCTCCCAGGTTGCACTTGCTAGTTCTAAACATCAATTGTCTGAGTCAAAACAACAATTTTCTAAGTTCAAAGAACCATTTTTTGAGTCTAAACTTCACTGTTTTGGGACGTTAGAGTCACTAAATTGTAGAATAGCATTTTTGGTCTTTGTTTGATAGCGTTTTTGGTCTCTGTCTTAGAGTTCTTGGTCTGTCTGATAGTGTTTTTGGTCTCTATCTTAGAGTTCCTGGTCTGTCTGATAGCATTTTTGGTCTCTATCTCAGAGTTCCTGGTCTATTCCTCAACATTCCTGGTTTGTTCCTTAGTGTTTTTGGTTTATTCCTCAGCGTTTTTGGTTAGTATAGAAGCGTTCATGGTTAGTATAGCAACACTTCTAGTCATTTTGTCAGCGTTTCTGGTTAATTGTACCAAAATCAGAAAACAAAAACAACCCATTTCTCAGATAGTCAAACATAGTGATTAGGTCATCTTCTCAGGGTACTCAGTCAGGTTATCTTCTGTAAAAGCAGATTCAAAACTAGACACACTAAGGTTTTCAAGTATTCATCTCCAACAAGTTCAAGATCCAACATCTCAAAGTGCATCATCACATTTTCTTTGATAAATTGATCTCTCAAAGATAGTTTCTCATCAAGATCTATCATCCTTTATCACGAAACTACAACGCTTGATCAAACTAACCTCAATCTCTATCATAGGATATATCATTCCTATTGAACTTGGTCATATCAAAACCACAAAATTTGCACTCCAAACTAGGATCGAAAAACTTGCAAACTCGCAAATACTTGAATGACCATTTCACGTCATCTGAAAAAGAGGAAGCTTAGTCAGAAACCGATCTTGAAAAGGAGAAGATTTCTCTACATCAATCACAAACTCTTATTGAAACATCACGTATTCTTACACCGCTATCATGATTATCTCTGCGGTCATGGAAACGAGTTTGACAATGAACCTCTGAGAACTGTAGCCTTACAACAAAGATCAAGATTGTCTCATTGCTCAATAAAAGTGGTTGCATCAATTTATCCTATTTACCTCAACACTTGATCACTTATTGAGACACATTGTAGAAAATTGAAACCTCGCAAAGCATTCAAAACACGTATATGTCCATTTTAACCAGGGCTCAGAGATGAAAAATCAAAGACACATAAATAGAAACACTTGAAATGGAAGAAGATCACGAGGATATGGCACAAGGAAATGAAATAGAAGAAGAGATAACTGATCAATACATCAGAGAAATCCAACAAGATTCTAAATTTGATAAATTCATGGAGAAAATATTGGAGGGCGAAAAAGAAAAATACTTCTTAATGTTAGAAAAATTTGGTGCTAAACTTCCCCAAGATTTTGACATAAACAACTTAAGACAAAATGAAGGATCAAGTGACACTTACGATTACAATGAGCAAAATGAGCAAAATCTCAATCACATGAAGGATGACACAAGAACTCCTGAGGACACATGAAGAACTCATGATGACACAAGAACTCATGAGGACATACAGAGAACTAGTGGTGACACAAGAAAGATTTGTGATGATACAAGAATAACTCATGATGATATGAGGAAAAATCGTGTTGATGATCCTCTTTTAAATATCACTCAACAAATGCAAACTCTACAACAACAGGTTCAGGATATGTAAAATGGAACAAGTGCCAAAAGATATTCTTTAGAAGACATTTGTCCATATCCTTTTGATAGGAGTTTGAACATGGTACCATTTCCACAACATTGTGAGATACCAAAATATGATAAATACGATGGGAAAACTAATCCACAAGATCACATCAGAGAATTTTGCACAATGAGCATGGAACTCACTTACAATGAAACATATCTCATGCGGCTATTCCCTAGAAGTTTGAGTGGACAATTGATGGAATGGTTTTCTAAATTACCACTTGGGATTAGATCATTTGAAGAGTTGGTAAACAAATTCATTTCACAATACTCTTACAACATACAACATGAGATAACAATGTTGGATTTGTGCAATATTAAACAAAAGAGTGGAGAGTCTTTCATGACCTTCTTACAGAGATGCAGACGTTTATTCAGTAGATATCCTATACCAGTGCTTGATCAAGAAAATATGGACATATTCATCGATAATCTCACAAGTGAAATGAGTTATAGGCTCAAATTACAATGTCCTCCTAGTTTTGCAAAGATGATTGAAAATAGCCTCAAAATTGAGGATGCTATGGTTAAGAAAGGAGAATTGAAACTCTATAAAGATGGAAATAATTCCTCCAACTCCTTCCATAATAACAACAACAACAATAACAAAAATGATAAACCAAATTTTTGGATAAGAAACAAAAATTTGAAGAATGATGGAGTAGGTGACAATAATGTTAAACCACAACAACCTATTTTAAATTTTTCAAGTAGAACACCAATGAGCAATCAAGGCAAGAATGCTAAAACCAAAATCATTCTTTCCCAAAATACGCAAAAAAATTACCAACATTGGTGAACCATTGCAATCAGCTTTAAAAACTCTTCTTGTGAACAAATTAATCATATTACCAGAAGCAAGAGATTTTGAGCCCAAAATTAAACCAAATTGGTGGAATGATAATCATTTATGTGAGTTTCATAGGAACAAAGGACATCAAACCAATGATTGTCAAAGACTTAAACATGTTATTCAAGATTTAATAGACAATGAGGTCATCACAGTGGATGGGCACAAAAAAATGAATTACATACAACCTTCAAAACTCCACTGCCCAATTATGAAAAAGGTGAAACATCAAATACTCAAAATGACAAAGGGAAAGAAAAATTTATCTATGCTCAAGCTTACGATAATGTAGTAAACGTCATTATCATCAAAGAGAAAATGCCAGAAGAACAAGCACATGCCATTACTCAAAGTAAGGCTAAGGTAACATTCCCTGGTGTGACAAATAATGCAACATCTAACTCGAGGCAGTATAACATAGTAGATCAATTGCAGAAGACTCCTGCATAGATACCAATACTAGAGCTCCTAAAACTCTCACCAATGCATAAGGAAATATTAGAAAAATCTCTAGTTGAAACCACAGTCTCCAAAGTTTTGGATGTTGATCAATTCCAAACCATGGTGGGACACCTCATAGCTCCTGATTGCCTATCATTCACAGAACATGATGACATGTCATTACAACATCCCCGTAATGGTCCACTATACATTGAAGTACTTATTCACAAAACGTGCGTCAAACATGTTCTCATATATGGAGGAGCAGGCTTAAATACTTGTGCATTGAGTTTAGTGCGTGCCCTAGGTTTTTGAGAAGACGTAGTGGATCCTAGAAAGAAAATAACCATTAAAGCATATGATGAAGAAGAGCGATCCTCTAAAGGAAAAGTGGTATTACCACTCAAAATAGCACAAGTTCAAAGAGAAATAGTCTGTCAAGTCTTGTACTTGAATCTATGATGTAACATTCTTCTAGGCAGACCATGGATCCATGATATGCAGGCAGTCCCTTCGATATATCAATAATTTGTTAAATTCACTTATAATGGACAAGAGGTAACAATTTTAACAAATTCAAATCAGTATTGCAGCATTCTCAGACCAACTCAGGATGCCACAATTCCTCATAACAGAGAAGCAGTCTCTCCTATGTCATCATCCCAAGAAAAAATATTTACATGAACCTTAGAAAGTTTTGATAAGAAGATGAAATTGAATGATAAGGAAACGGGCGAGTATTTTCTACAGGCTCTACCACTTTCCCCAAAATCTTATGGGAAACCAACATGTTCACAAGTACAACTCCCACAAAAAGCTCTTCGGATATTTGATGGAGCCTTTGTTAGAGAATGGACATTATCTGAAGAAACTAAGGACAAGGATAAATAAGTTCGATAGAAAATCAATAATGTCAGTATAGCCATAGAAAAATATGGAAAAAGATTCAACATCCTATAGAAAATGGGATACATAGGGACATGTCCCATGGGAAAAAGAAAAGAAGGTCTTCTAGAACCCATACAACCTAAATCTCAAATGGCTAAAGAAAAATCGGGCTTAGGGTATGAACAAGTTACTCCAGAAGAAGAAACATATTCTAGACAACAAAAAGAGGAGCATGATAGAAGGCAAGAGGAACTTGCAATCCAAAGAGAGGAAACATTTGCTAGAAAACAAGAAGAAGAGAACAAAAGAAAACAAGAGGAGTTGACAATTAAAAGGGTGGAAACAACCACTAATAAACAACAAAAACAAGAGGATATAAGATCACAAGAAGAGAAAATCTCTAGTAGGCCAGAAAAACAAAGACAAGAAACAGATCTAAGGCAAGAAGATCTAATAGCTAGACTAGCAAAAGTAACCATTAGTCTAGAAGAAGCTTAATATGAGAGAAGAAAAGAAAAGAAATGTCAAAGAAAACAAAAGAAGCAACCGACAATCTATGTGAACAAATTTGTAGATTACAAGCTAGCAGTGAAATTGACTCACATGAGTGGGAATTTGATACATATCCTGAAATATCTTCTAAAGAATCTTGTGATACAAAATATGTATATATTGATTTAGTCCATGCGTATGCAGGCCATACGTCAGAATATAGGACACTTGAATGGGAATCACAAACTAACGATTCTAACTTCACTGATACTAATTGGAGGGTGATCGAGGGAATGCATCTTGAGGAGAGTGATATCCTTAACTCAACTGAAACAACAACAAAATTTGACAATTATGTCATGACCGTTGAAGTATTTGAAACTAACCAATCAGACGATCCTTTACCCTTAATACACCTAGAACTTATTGACTAGGATATCACTGGAATAAAAAAATTTGACACCTTCCCAAACGACCATGCTATAGCCATATATCTCAATACCGTTGAACCTGTAACACCCAAAAGATCTTCCACCAGTGAATCTAATAACACATCTTTTATTCAAGGGGGTGCCAAATCTTTTAGTCGCAAAAGTGAAATTGAAGAATTAAAAAGGTCTAATGCTGAAAACTATTTTATGGCAACATTAGACCAAACAAAAGATAAAATAAAGGGCGTATCTGAGAGTGAAAACCTCATTGAGGCACCCAAAGAAGGAAGATTTGACACCATCCCAGAACGTTTTCAAGAGAGATCAGCTATCCTGATTGAAACTATAGAAGCAATCAAAATTGGTACTCCAAAGAATCTCAAGATTCTTCATCCTACAACATCTTTATCAGAACAAGAGAGAAAAGACTACAATGACTTCTTCAAGAGAAGGCAAATCAACTTTGCATGGTCATACGCAGATATGCCAGGACTAGATCCAGACGTCATCATGCATCACCTCAATGTCACTCAAGGAGCTAAGCCAGTCAAACAAAAACTTAGGAAGATGCATCCTCACATTACTCTTCTAGTCAAAGTAGAGTTGAAGAAACAATTGGATGTAGGATTCATAAGACCAGTCACATATTAGACTGGGTGTCAAATATTGTACCTGTATCAAAAATGGATAAGAGTATTAGAGTGTGCACAAACTTCAGGGGCTTGAACAAGGCATTCCCAAAGGATTATTTTCCACTAATAAGAATTGACATCATTGTAGATCTTACAACAAGTCATGAAATGTTCTCTTTAATGGATGGTTTTTTAGGGTACAACCAAATCAAGATAGCCCCTAAAGATCAAGACAAAACAACATTCATATGCCCTTGGGGTACTTTTTGTTGGAATGTCATTCCTTGTGGGCTCAAGAATGCCAGGGCTACTTATTAGAGAGCAATGACCACAATTTTCCATGATATGATGCATACTTGCATGGAAGATTAGTGGATGATATACTAGCAAAATCGCACACTAGAGAAGGACACCTGGAAACTCTAGACAAAATATTTGTTCAGTTAGAGAAATACAAGTTAAGATTGAATCCAAAAAAGTGTGCTTTTAGGATATATCATATCGTCTCGAGGAATAGAAGTTGATCCAGCAGAGGTAAAAGTTATAATGGAAATGGAATCCCTAAAGAACATCAGTCAGCTGTGTTATCTACAAGGGAGATTGTAGTCAATAAGAAGGTTCATAGCACAATTTGTTGATCATTGTCATCCATTCACTCACTTATTGCACAAGAATGTTCCATTCAGATGAAATGACAAATGTGAGGAATCCTACACTCAAATCAAGGAATATTTGGTAACGCCACCAGTACTAGCATTGCCGATTGACCAAAAACCATTGTTGCTTTACATCTTAGCTACAAAAGTATCACTAGGAGCTTTGCTTGTGCAACACAACAACAAAGGAAAAAAAAAAGCAATCTACTATATTAGTAGAACTCTAGTGGGATATGAGTTGAACTACACAACATTGGAGAAAAGATGCCTAACAACAGTATTTGCAACCCAAAAGTTGCGACATTATATGCTCACACATTTAGTGAAGCTAATTGCCAAGATCGATCCTCTAAAATATTTGCTAAGCAAGGCAACACTAACGGGTCGACTAGCTAAATGGGTCATGGTACCGAGTGAATTTGACATTGAGTATGTTGATCGAAAAGCTATAAAAGGACAAGTAATTGCAGATCATCTAGCTGAAGCACCCCTGCATGATGATACACCATTACACATTAAATTTCTTGATGCAGATGTCCTCACTATCAACAAGAAGACTTGGGAACTGTATTTTGATGGCTCTTACACACAACATGGATTAGGTGCAGGAATCCTATTCATAATGCCTTAGGGTCACACTATTCCTATATCATACAGGCTGATCTTCCCATGTACAAATAATACTGCACAGTATGAAGCACTAGTCATTGGTCTCAAGATGGCCATTGAATGGAATATCACAGAGTTGCACATCTATGGTGATTCACAGCTAGTTATCAACTAGATAAATGATGAGTATCAAATCAAGGATGATAAATTGATGCCCTACAAGAAAATAGTTGATGATTTCAAGAAATACTTTATTAAGATCACTTTTGATCAGATCCCAAGGAATGAAAATAAAGAAACAAATTCCATGACAATGATAACATCTCTTTTACAAGCTCAAGAGAATCAAGAGCATTATAAATTCCTGGTGGAAGAACTCTTTTATCCAGCCCATGATTCCCCTGACATATAAATCGCCTGTAATATATCCAGAACTCAATCCTCATGTTATGGGCCTATGTATCTTTACTTGAAAGATAATATCCTCCTCCCATATCTCTCACAAAAATAGAAATGGAACTTTATCCGTCAATCTACTTGTTATACCTTTATTGTTGATACCCTCTATAGATGAGGTCTGGATAACACTCTCCTCAGGTTCCTCGAACGTGACAAATCCAAAAAAGCCTTAAACAAAGTCCATGGAGGTATTTGTGGCACACATTCAAGTGGTCTTACGTTGGCCAAGATACTTATACGCTTGGGTTATTATTGGCCCACTATAGAAAGATTTCCCTTCACATATGCTAAGAAATGTAAACAATGTCAAATTCATGACAACTCGGTACATACACCAACACAAGAACTGCATCCTTTAGCAAGACCATGGTCATTTTCTCAATGGGGTCTGGACCTGGTAGGAAAGATTCGCCCTTCATCTTCAAATGGACACAAGTTCATCCTGACTGCCACATAACAATTTACTAAATGGATTGAAGCAATGCCTTTAACAACAATGACATGGAAACAAATAGATTCTTTTATCCTCAATTATATCATTTGCCGCTACGACAATCCCATCTCCATCGTCACTGATAATGGAAGACCCTTTTAAGAATCAAGATGTGAAAGAACTATGTGAGAGATTACAAATTCAACATAGATTCTCAACACCTTACTATCCTCAAGGGAATGATCAAGGTGAGGCATCCGACAAAACAATCCTTAAAATTTTGAAGAAGATAGTTAATAAAGCTATTAAGGACTGGCACATTCAGTTGAATCCTGCTCTATGAGCTTATCACACTAGCATCCATACGCCCAGGGAGACAACTACATATTTCCCATGTACGGGTCAGAAGCAATCTTACCAATTGAAGTAAAGATACCTTCTCTACGGGTGTCACTAAAGGGACTTATTCCAGATGAGGAGTAGAGAGTATCCAGGTTACAAGAACTAGAATTGCTACTAGAGAATTGCCAAAATGCTTCTGATCACTTAAAAACATATCAACAAAGAATGGCGATAAGCTACAATCATCGGGTCAAGCCGAGATTATTTCAGTTGAGAGATCTTGTCTTAAGAGAAAATCCATGTAACCAACAAGATCGAGAGAAAAAGGGAAAATTTGAACCAAACTGGTTAGGTCATTTTGTCGTGGTTGCTGCATATGGATCCAGAGCCTACAAATTGTCAACACTAGAAGGTGAATGGTTTGAAGAGCCTATCAACACAATGCGTTTGAAAAATTTTTATATCTAAAAGAAGAAAATCCAAAAAATAGTGAAAAAGTAGAAAAATACAAAAAAGTAGCGAAAATAGTGAAAAATAAAAATAAAATCAAATATGAGGAAAAATGCAATAAAAACAGATGGTGCAAACCTGGTAACAGGTGCTATCTATCAGCTAGATCTTCTATCTATGAGTTCATGATTTCTTTTTGCATTCATCCATCACATTTGTATATATTCATCATAAAGCCTTTTGTATATAATTAGGCAACACCATCTCACCATTTGTTTGGATCATCGTGGAATATCCATAATAAAGTTTATTTCTACACTAGGGGCAAAATCCTGAACCTATCTAGGGGTAAAATTCATTGAGATTAATCAAATAGGCAGAGAAAAAGTTAGGCAACACTTGTCAAGCAAGAACTGAGACACATCCAACATCGAACACAAGATCAAATCATCAACCATCAACTATCAAACTCAACAGGGAAAACACATATCAATGGATGTTATCTTTTGACTTATGGTTTTAACACTTTGACAACAATGGTTCAACTTTTATATCTTGATTTTCGCTATCATGATTTCTGAGCGACTGAAGGATGCCTTTGACTAGAGGAACAATGAAGGAACATGATATTTTATTTTGTCTACTATTTGTAAATTAATCGTTAATATGTGCAAGTTTGTCTCAGGACATGATGATTAGGGTATCATCGAGGACACTTCAGATTTGCACATAGGAACTATTAATACTGCCTGTTTTACACAAGCAACACGTAGGTGATCTTGGTTCAATTATACCTCGATGCTTGTGCTAACCTACAATATCAATACCCAAGAAAATAGTTCTTAGGTCATCATGGTTCAATTATACCATCAATGTTTGCACTCACTTCCCACATTTTAAAGGCTCAATGATGACAGAAAGAAATGACCAAATGACTAGTCCGATTAGAGATTTGCATTTCAGTTTGCATGGGATCATAAAAAATCATCTTTTCTAAGGCCAAACGCTTCAAAACAGGTGTTATCTCTCTTATTAAGTGATTGAGTACATTAAACATTAATAAAAAAAAATCAATTCATCCATCCAGCATGATAAGTTAGTTCATTTCATCAAATGTAAGCATTGCATAATAAGACATCATTCATATGAAACATCCAATCATTCATTGATATAGTTAGATCATTTCATTGCATCCATCTCAGATTAATCATGTATCATAATGGCATCATCATTGCATTTCATTGCATCCACCTCATATAAATATGCATAGGTGTTGGTGTAAATAATTATTCATCTTGGATATTATTACACATGACTTAATTTTACTTAGGAAATGCATTTCATAGTAGTTTGGGTATGAGAAACTTGGGTGTTTGTGCCACATTGGGATAGTGTGTGTAGGAGAATTTCCACCTTTAATGGTGTGATCTTGTTGTTACACTCCACATTTAGTGGGTGATCCACCTCATGTGGACTATTATATTGTTTCTCCTACCTACCCACACCTATTTCCTACCTACCCTTGTTTCTTATTGAGCCACATGTCATGTTTGTGTGCTATCATATCCATATAGCCTTGCCTATATAAGTAGGCTCATATTTATTGTATGTATCGATTGATGATCCAGTTGATCAGTATTTTCATCTTGATAAAATACTGTTTATTTCTATCATATATTTTGTCTCTCTTATTTGTGCTTTCCATTGCCTCTTGATCTTGGCAAAATCTCACATGGTATCAGAGCTAGTCCATGTCTCACAATAGGTAAAATCATAAAAACATCATAAAATAGAAAAGATGGCACCTGCATCATCATATAAGAAGCATACATTTATCATCTAGGGTCCATAAGCACATAGAAAGTAAAAGCATCCATCATGTAAATACTACATCATCATATGAGAAGCATACATCCATCATCCAGAATCCATAACCATATAGAAAGAAAAAGCATACATCATGTAAATAGTTGCACAAAAAAATCATATAGCATGTAATATCCATCCATAATCTCATAGGTCATATAGACAAAGTATAATCGTCTGCATATCATATCATAAAAAATAATCAATGTCTGACATACAATGACATCACAAAAATATTTGAGATACATCACAATAATACATTGTGGGAATCATCAATATCTCATCACAAAACTGTGTATACATCAATGGATCAATATCCCATATTAGTGTAACCAATAGGATGCGGAGTGGAACTCTGTCCTGATGTGTCAGGTCTGGTAACACCAATTGATGCCCCTATACCTGGGTCCCCACCTGGGGGATCTATCCGAAGTGGCCCTGTCACTCCTCGACTCTCAGACTGGCTCCGCCGATATCTCCTGCTCATCTCTGAAAAACTAGGAGCCCTCTGATCAACAAGAACATCAGTATAGTATAAGGTCTTGTAGTACTCAGTCTCATGGGTCGAACGCTAGATGGCTCCAATGGCCTCCCCTGACCTAGTTCCTACGAACGCAACCACCTATCTTTGCTAGTCGACACATGTCCAAGGCTGCATCTCTCTCTGCATTGAAAGAGGGAATCTAAGCCTCTGCCTGGGAAATTTGTGCCTGTGCCTGTGCTTGTGCTTGTACCTGTAATTGTGCCATCTGGACCTGTAGTTGAGCTATCTGAGAGTCTCTCTCTACTAGCCAACCCTCTAGCTGCTGAACCTGACCCTATAGGTCACTAATCTGAGCCTGCTGCTGATGAGATGACTTCTTAATGAGGATCTGTCGTGGTGCCTCTGCTTGTGGTTAATCAACCTGTAGTACTCATGCCTGTACTTGCTTAGCCTGAGGAACCTTCTGCTCTGAGACCTGCTGCCCCTGGTCCATTGGACTTGATCTCCTTTGTCTGACCACCTGGGTCACCCAATCTATAGGTAACTCTCTAGCAGGTCTAGAACTGCTGGCTCTTTGCATTCTTGCCGATACCACTGCCAGCGCTCTTCCATCTCCCCCACCATCGTCTCCTCCATCTCCATCTCCACCACCATAATCTCCTGCATCTCTTCCATATCCATATCCGCCATCTCTGCCATCTCTGCCATCATCTCCACCCCCACCTTCTCTCCTCCCACCATCCATCGATCGTCTCAGAGATCTACATCATGGCCTCTCATCATCTTAATCAAAGGATGGATCTGACTCATCAAGACAAGTCAATCTAGGGAACCTGTGTGTAGTAAAATATGCAGGGTACTCGTCTATCATCCCACTATCTATGATACCTAGTAAATATTCCCAATCTTGTAACCCCAATGATAGGTACTCTGTGCACGCCTGCTCATATGAAATAGTGGGCCCCCAAGTAGACACATCAAGTTTCCTACGTGCATAGTGGGCTGTACCCTATGTAATCCCCTATATCCTGCCATACTGTCTCAACACCCTCGTACAGATGAATCGCTTAAGAACATAGGGTGTAGATCCATTTAGGTACCGATTCAAGAATACATAAGGCATCTCAACTGCATCCTCTAGCCAGACCTCATAATCTCTATAAGATCTCCATATCACTATATCCATGTCATCTAGCGGTCATCACCAATACATTAATTTGCCTAGCTTTTGTTGGACAATAATGCCCAGATATCCATGTGCGTAAGGCCTACCTATAGGTCTCTTTTTGTCTACCAATGGTCGTGTGATGGGAAGATGCTCCCAGACCCATATATGGAGAACAATCACCCCTACTGAAAATGCGACCGATCTCTGATACACTACTTGCTGCAAATCATAATATAGGTGGGCCAACATGCAATATCCCCATGCGAATCAAGTCCCCCGTGCAATCAGTTGCTCAAGGAGACAACCCCATCCAATGGATAATCCCTTTGACTTGTGATCAGGATAAAGAAAACCCCCGACGAATCTAGCAAGCACAATAGGTAATGTGGCGTAACCTAGATCTAACATCTCTTGCCATGCAATATCATATCCGCCAACCTCATCATCACCAAAAACTCTACGAAGTGCATCTGTACCACCCTGCTCGTGGAGATCATAATATACTGAAAGGAAATACAAGAGCAAGAAAATGAAAAGAAATCCAAGTAAATATGTTGATTGAAGTAGTGTTACTAAAGTAGAAAGCAACTTGAGAGCAATCACCCAAAACTTGAAGAGGAAACACAAACGATTTTGAAAGGGGAAAAGAAAAGAAAAACTCCTTATGTATTATGAATGAAGGCAAAGCCTAGAGAGAGAGAGAGAGAGAGAGAGAATCTTATTACAAGGATATCTAAAGTGAAGAATGAAATGAGAAGCATCTCTTAAATATAGATGAGAAGAGGAGATACAAAGTAACTACCAAATCTATGAATGCCACTATTCATAATATGTATGTGCAATGTATCAACATCATCTTAAGGAGGATAAACTAATATTCCTTAATAAAGGAAAATAAAAGAAATGACTTGTCATCACACATGTAAAAGAGGACAAATTACATATAGGGATTCCAAAAGAATATCCCAAATTAAATAAAAACAAACCTAGGCCAAGTAAAGATTAAATATTCTAACACCCTCCCTTAAGTTTCACTTGGGGAGTTTACATCAAACCATTCAATGGGTTGCAAACCAAGATTTTTACAATGAAATTGGAACCTCTCTTTACAAAGTGGCTTTGTTAGAATATCTGCAACTTGATCTTCTCCTTTGCAAGATAGAAGTGAAACTTTTGTCTTCAATTTGTTCTCTAATAAAGTGGTGTTGGAGAGCAATATGTTTGGTCCTTGCATGGAAGATACGATTTTTAGCCAAGGCAATGGCACTTTGATTATCACAATACAAAGGTGTTGGATCTGTTTGAGGTAGCCCCAAATCTTCAAGCAATCTTCTAATCCATAAGGCTTCTTTAGAGGCATTAGTGCATCCTTTATATTCAGCTTTGGTGGAACTAAGTGAAGTAGACTATTGTTTCTTACTATTCCAAGAAATGACACTTGGACCAACAAAGAAACAATATCCACAAGTAGATTTACCATCATTTGGATCTCCCCTAGATCTGAGTCAGTAAATCCTTTTAAAGTAAAATCACAATTTGCATCATAAAATAAACCAACATTAAGAGTTCCTTTAATATATCTCAAAATTCTTTTTGCAACTTTAAAGTGAGTTTGTTGAGGTTTAGACATAAATATGGAAACTAAACCCACACTATAAGCAATATATGGTCTAGTAAGAGTTAAATAATTTAAACTTCCAACTATTTATCTATATAAAGTAGCATCAACTAAAGGAGTATTCATATCAAGCATTAACTTTGTTCTTAATTCACAAGGAGTAGAAACATGATTAACATCATTCATTTTAAACTTGTCTAAAAGATCTTAAGCATATTTACTTTGAGATATAAAAATACCATTACTTGTTTGCCAAATTTGCATTCCCCAAAAATAATGTAAAAGTCCTAAATCAATCATTTGAAACTTTTGATTGAGTTGAAATTTAATTTCAGAAATCAAATTATTGGAACTTGAAGTCAGAGTTAAATCATCTACATATAAAATAATAATCACAATGTCATCTTCACTATGTTTAATATATAAGTTTGGATCATTTTTACTTCTAATAAAACCTTGAGAAAGAAAGAATGCATTAATCTTAGAATACCATTCCCTAGGTGATTGTTTCAAACCATAAATTGATTTCTTTAACTTGCAAACTAAATGTTCATTACCTTCCTTAACAAAATTTGAAGGTTGAGACATATAAATTTCCTCATGTAAGTCACCATTTAGAAAAGCACTTTTAACATCCGTTTGATGAATAGGTCAATTCATATTAGAAGCTAAAGAAAGAACAAGTTTAATAGTAGGCTTTTTAGCAACAGGAGCAAAAGTTTCATTATAATCTAGGTCTTCAATTTGAGAAAAATCTCTAGCAACTAATCTAGCTTTAAACTTAGTAACTTCATTATTTGCATTCAATTTAGTTTTATATAACCACTTACAAGAAACAAGATTTTTACCTTGAGATAAAGGAACTAAATTCCAAGTTTGATTGGCAAGCAAAGTATCATATTCTTCTTGCATAGATTTTTGCCAATGAGGTTGATTTTTAGCTTGCTCAAAATAATTAGGATCATTTAAATTCATAATAGTAGACATCAAAGCATAATTGCAATAATGTATTCTTCTAGTCTTATGTTTATCCATTCTAGCTAAATAATCATCACTTTCTTTAATTAAAGTTTTAAACCATTTAGGCTTCCTTTTAGAAGTAATAGAATCATCACTAGAAGAAGAATCATTAGGAGTAGAATTATCATGATCATCATCACTATCACTTTTAAAAATAGATACATTAGGAGTAGGGTTGAGATAAGGAGTAGGGTTTAGAGAAGGAGGTTTGTCCTCCACAACCACAACCTTACTTTCAACATTCATTATCTTGCACTTTAGAACAATCATGAATACCATTTTTAGCAATACAAACATCTCTAGCAACTTTGAATTTGTTAGTGATAGGATTGTAAACTATATATGCTTTAGAATGTTCATCATAACCAACAAATATATAAGGATAAGATTTAGAATCTAATTTATGCCTCTTTTGTTTAGGCTTATGAACATAAGCAATGGAGCCAAAAATCCTTAAATGCTTTAAATTGGGCTTTCTACCGGACCAAGCCTCTTTAGGAGTTATATCCCTTAAGGCTTTGGTAGGTGTTCTATTCATAAGATAAGTAGCACAAGCCATAGATTCAACCCAAAATTTATAATGCATATTCTTAGCATGCAATAAACATCTAGCCATTTCAACAATGGTTCTATGCTTCCTTTTTGCTACACCATTTTGTTGAGGTGTATAGGGAATAGTAAGCTCATGTTTAATACCAAAAGATTTAAAAAAATCATTAAATGCATTATTAACATATTCCTTACCATTATTAGTTCTAAGGATTTTAATCTTAAAACCAAATTGCCTTTCAACAAACATGTGAAATTCAGTAAAAACATCAAGAACTTGATCCTTGCTATGAAGGAAATAGATCCAGGTTCTCCTAGAAAAATCATCAACAAATGTAAGTGCATACCTTGATCCTTGGATGGAGGAACTTTCCATGGGTCCCAAAAGGTCACTATGAACGAGGTGCAATTTATGATTTGCCCTCTAGGATTGACCATGAGGAAAGGGCTCTCTATGCATCTTACCACTCATGCATACTATGCATACAATTTTAAAAGGAACAATGCTAGGCAATCCATCTACCATATTTGCTTTTTGCATCAAGGCAAGATTATTAGAATTTATATGGCCAAGTCTTTCATGCCAAACATTAAAATCAATGGTAGTAAGCAAATAATACTTTGAACGAGCAAACTCATAAAATTTGAATAAGTTATCATTGTCCATTTTAGCATTAGCAATAACTTGGTTATGCTTTGGATCAATGATATAACACATATCCTTATAGAATTCAATCGTATAATCTTGACAAAGCTTAGCAACATAAAGAAAATTTGATTTTAATTCAGGAACATAAAGAACATCATGTAATTTACCATTAGGAACATTGACATCACCAATAGCTTCTACTTTACAAGTATAATTGTTAGTAATTTGAACAAGAATATTTGAAGTGTCAGGATGCATAGAATCAAAAATTTCTTTACAAGAAGTAACATGTTGAGATGCACCAAAATCAATAATCCATTCAAGAGGCTTTGAAACATTGTAACTACAAGTAAATGCATGATGAGATGAATTACCATTATGATTACCTTTCTTATAATTAGGTTTATGTTGTTGATTATTTTGATTATTTTGGTTCATGGGCTTTTTACCATTTTGTTTCTTAAAACAATTATTAGTCACATGACCATCCTTACCACAATACGTACAATGGGGCCTCTTAGAATAATTATTCTTTTGATTATTATTAGAATTATTATTATAGGATTTAAACTGAAATTTATTATTAGAATAATTATTATTATGATTATTATTATTTGATTTGAAATGATTATTATGTTTCAATTTTTAGACATAAAAGCATGTTCACTACTTTTAAGAGTACCAAATTGAATTAATTTAGCTTCCTCTTGACGTAATAAATTATGAAAAATATCATGTTAATTGAGTAGCTAAACTAGGAATAGCAAGCTGAGCATGAATATTAGTAATGAATTGCTGAAATTGACAAGGAAGCTGAAATTGACGAGGAAGACATTTTTTAAGAATAAGATGAATTAAATGTATATTAGCTAGTTTAACTCCTAAACAAGTTAATTGACTATTAGTAGAATCAAACTTTAATAAGAATTCATCCATGGATTTAAAATCCGTATACCTAATGTCTCTAAGTTGATCTTGAAGCTGAGTTTTTTGGGATTCATTTGAGCTATCATAAGTTGGTTTTAAAATTTCCCATGCTTCATATGAGTTTTAAGTTGGTTCTAAATTAATTAATCCTCCCCCCATTTAAATCAATTCTTCTAAACCCATAATTAAGATTAACAAATTCAAGTTTGTTGAGATTAATTATCCATTTTCCTAATTATTTGAATTTCTAGATTCAAATGAGCACATGGCTCCTAACTTCTAACCACCTAGTGTAACCACCCCCTAACCTAACCCATTCCATCTAATCCTGGGTTTAGCTAACCCTATCTTATCTTGCACATCCTAACCTCTTTTATTCTAACCTCCCATGGGTTGGATATCCCCTCCTTGAGACACATGGCACTTTGGCCACATGTCTTCTCCCTTGGACACTTGCCCTCTCATGAGCAAGGTTCTTTGACACTTGTCACCACAGAGATGACATGTGTCCCTTCCTCCAACCTTTTCTCCAACTTCCTCAATCTTGGCCCTTGATATCTTTAGATCGAATCTAGACCGTCGATTCTGCCACCTCCGCTTTGGCCTTAGAATTCGTATAAATACCCATCATTTTGGAGCAATGAAGATCCCTTGCATCCTAGATTTTAGCATCATTACTATAAGCGTTTTACATTCTAGTCATCTAATATAATTGGCAATTAGATCAATATTAGCATGTTTAGAATAGCTTTTAGCATGTTAATCTAGTTTCCATTTATCAATCATGCAGCTTAAATCATCATTTTAGCTAAATCATGCATCAATCAGTCATGCAATAAATCAGTTGCATTATCATGAAACAACTACTCAACTTTTGAGTTGTCACTTTGGAGGTCATTGATCCGCTGAGAGCCAACAATCCAACACCTTCAAGGTCCTCAAAAATAGAGGAAGATGGAACATCTCAAAGGAGCTTTTGGTTTGCTTTTGTTTATCTTTCAATTTGCTTCATAATTTCATTTATATTGTCTCATCTATGTGCTTGTTTATTGCAATTGACCCTAATTTTAGCAGCACATTAATTGGCACCCAATCGTATCACAATTTATCAATCAACATATGGGGCATCATATCGAATCATGTTTGCACCAAATCAAAATTTATCCTATCAAGATCAAATCCGCATCGAATCATATCACATCAACATCGTTGAATTGAGATTTTCTTTGAATCAATGTGTTGTCACACATCACACATTGCTTCAAAGAGAGGCAAAATGTATACACCTTAAAATGGTCTGAAGATAATTAATTAAATACGCAGTTATTTAATCAAACCCCCTTCCCAATTAATTGAACTCACAAGTAATTTGATTAATTTCCTATTCATCTACTTATAAATAAAATCTAAATGATTTATTTATATAGTTCATCATAATCTCCTTTGATTAACTAATCTAAATTAATTAATCCTCCCCCCATTTAAATCAGTTCTTATAATCCCATAATTAAGATTAACAAATTCAAGTTTGTTGAGATTAATTATCCATTTTCCTAATTATTTGAATTTCTAAATTCAAATGAGCACATGGCTCCTAACTTCTAACCACCTAGCCTAACCACCCCTTAACCTAAGCCATTCCATCTAATCCTCGGTTTAGCTAACCCTATCTTATCTTGCACATCCTAACCTCTTTTATTCTAACCTCCTGTGGGTTGGATATCTCCTCCTTGAGACACATGGCACTTTGGCCACATGTCTTCTCCCTTGGACACTTGTGCTCTCATGAACAAGGTTCTTTGATAGTTGTCACCATAGAGATGACATGTGTCCCTTCCTCCAACCTCTTCTCCAACTTCCTCAATCTTGACCCTTGATATCTTTAGATCAAATCTAGACCGTTGATTCTTCCACCCCAGCTTTGGCCTTGGAATTCTTATAAATACCCCTCATTTTGGAGCAATAAAGATCCCTTGCATCCTAGATTTTAGCATCATTACTGTAGGCATTTTACATACTAGTCATCTAGCATAATCGACAATTAGATCAATATTAGCATGTTTAGAATATCTTTTAGCATGTTAATCTAGTTTCCATTTATCAATCATGTAGCTTAAATAATCATTTTAGCTAAATCATGCATTGATCAATCATGCAATAAATCAGTTGCATTACATGAACTAGCTACTCAACTTTTGAGTTGTCACTTTGGAGGTCATTGCTCCGTTGAGAGCCAACAATCCAACACCTTCAAGGTCCTCAAAATAGAGGAAGATGGGACATCTAAAAGGAGCTTTTGGTTTGCTTTTATTTATCTTTCAATTTGCCTCATAATTTCATTTATATGGTCTCATCTATATATTTGTTTATTGCAATTGACCCTAATTTTAGCTGCACATTAATTGGCGCCCACTCGTATCGCAATTTATCAATCAACATATGGGGCATCATATTGAATCATGTCTGCATCAAATCAAAATTTATCGTATCAAGATCAAATCTACATCGAATCATATCACATCAACATCGTCGAATAGAGATTTTCTTTGAATCAATACGTCATCACACATGGCTTCAAAGAGGGGCAAAATCTATACACCTAAAAATGGCTCGAAGATAATTAATTAAATACACAGTTGTTTAATTAATCCCCCTTCCCAATTAATTGAATTCACTAGTAATTTGATTAATTTCCTATTCATCTACTTATAAATAAATCTAAATGATTTATTTATATAGTTCATCATAATCCCCTTTGATTAACTAATCTAAATTAATTAATCCTCCCCCCATTTAAATCAATTCTTCTAACCCCATAATTAAGATTAACAAATTCAAGTTTGTTGAGAATAATTATCCATTTTCCTAATATTTTGAATTTCTAAATTCAAATGAGCACATGGCTCCTAACTTCTAACCACCTAGCCTAACCACCCCCTAACCTAACTCATTCCATCTAATCCTAGGTTTAGCTAACCCTATCTTATCTTGCACATCCTAACCTCTTTTATTCTAACCTCCTGTGGGTTGGATACCACCTCCTTGAGACACATGACACTTTGGCTGCATGCCTTCTCCCTTGGACACTTGTGCTCTCATGAGCAAGGTTATTTGACACTTGTCACCACAGAGATGACATGTTTCCCTTCCTCCAACCTCTTCTCTAACTTCCTCAATCTTGGCCCTTGATATCTTCAGATCGAATCTAGACCATCGATTCTGCCACCTTAGCTTTGGTCTTGGAATTCCTATTAATACTTGGCATTTTGGAGCAATAAAGATCCCTTGCATCCTATATTTTAACATCATTACTATAGACATTTTACATTCTAGTCATCTAGCATAATTGGTAATTAGATCAATATTAGCATGTTTAGAATAAACTTTATCATGTTAATTTAGTTTGCATTTATCAATCATGTAGCTTAAATCATCATTTTAGCTAAATCATGCATCAATCAATCATGCAATAAATCACTTGCATTATCATGAACTAGCTACTCAACTTTTGAGTTTTCACTTTGGAGGTCATTGCTCCACTGAGAGCCAACAATCCAACACCTTCAAGGTCCTCAAAAATAGAGGAAGATGGGACATCTCAAAGGAGATTTTGGTTTGATTTTATTTAGCTTTCAATTTGCTTCATAATTTAATTTATATTGTCTCATCTATATGCTTGTTTATTGAAATTGACCCTAATTTTAACATCACATTAATTGGAACCTACTCGTATCACAATTTATCAATCAACATATGGGGCATCATATCAAATCATGTCTGCATCAAATCAAAATTTATCGTATCAAGATGAAATCCGCATCGAATCATATCACATCAACATCGTCGAACCGAGATTTTCTTTGAATCAATGCATTGTCACACATTGCTTCAAAGAGGGGCAAAATGTATACACCTAAAAAATGGTCTAGAAAGATAATTAATTAAATACATAGTTATTTAATTAATCCCCCTTCCCAATTAATTGAATTCACAAGTAATTTGATTAATTTCCTATTCATCTACTTATAAATAAATCTAAATGATTTATTTATATAGTTTATCATAATCCCCTTTGATTAATTAATCTAAATTAATTAATCCTCCCCCCATTTAAATCAATTCTTCTAATCCCATAATTAAGATTAACAAATTCAAGTTTGGTGAGATTAATTATCCATTTTCCTAATTATTTGAATTTCTAAATTCAAATGAGCACATGGCTCCTAACTTCTAACCACCTAGCGTAACCACTCCCTAACCTAACCCATTCCATCTAATCCTGGGTTTAGCTAACCCTATCTTATCTTGCACATCCTAACCTCTTTTAGTCTAACTTCCTGTGGGTTGGATATCCCCTCTTTGAGACACATGGCACTTTGGCCACATGTCTTCTCCCTTGGACACTTACCCTCTCATGAGCAAGGTTCTTTGACACTTGTCACCACAAAGATGACATGTGTCCCTTCCTCCAACCTCTTCTCTAACTTCCTCAATCTTGGCCCTTGATATCTTTAGATCAAATATAGACCGTCGATTATACCACCTTATCTTTGGCCTTGGAATTCCTATAAATACACCTCATTTTGGTGCAATAAAGATCCCTTGCATCCTAGATTTTAGCATCATTACTATAAGCATTTTACATTCTAGTCATCTAGTATAATTGGCAATTAGATCAATATTAACATTTTTAGAATAGCTTTTATCATTTTAATCTAGTTTCCATTTATCAATAATGTAGCTTAAATCATCATTTTAGCTAAATCATGCATCAATCAATCATGCAATAAATCAATTGCATTATCATGAAGTAGCTACTCAACTTTTGAGTTGTCACTTTGGAGGTCATTGCTCCGCTGAGAGCCAACAATCCAACACCTTCAAGGTCCTCAAAAATAGAGGAAGATGGGACATCTCAAAGGAGCTTTTGCTTTGATTTTATTTAGCTTTCAATTTGCTTCATAATTTCATTTATATTCTCTCATCTATTTGCATGTTCATTACAATTGACCCTAATTTTAGCAACACAATCTCATGTAAAAAGATTTCAGATTTTGTTTCATTTCCATTTGCTAAAACTATTTTGGTTTCAAATGAACTTTATTTGCACCCTGATTAATAGTAATGTTCTTACAAAATAGGTTATACCATTGTGGAAATTTAGCCATGCAATTCATCACCAAATTTAAATGTTAATTAGATTCATCTATACCAATTACTTTGCAATGTAAATGTAACTTCTCCTTTTACTAGTCTTATGTGCCTTAAAAGATAGAAGACAAATTTTTGTTATTAATAAAATAGCTTCTTTTTTCTATATCTTGAAATCTTACTTGTGTAAAGAAACAACCAAGTATTCAACCTTCGAGTTGAAGAAATGTTTAACTAACCATTAGTTCATATTACTCAAAATACATAAAAGGGTAATTACACATCGACTTGGGAGGTAATATTTTAACCTTTAATGCTTACACTAATTGAATATATACAAAAAAGTATTTATTTGATGTCCAATAAATAAGAACTTAAATATTTGAAAAGTGTCGAATTTCTTGAAGGGAATCTATTTACTATCATAACTTATTTGAGACTAACTAGTGATACTTGATGGAAAAGAACCATTACTATGGAGTAAGTGTATCATTGCTACAATATTATTTTTCCTTTTCTTTCATTTTTTTTTAAGTCAAGTAATTTATTTATAAGGAGATTTAACTATGATATCTACATTGCAAAATAAATAAATGCAAGGCAATGCATTTCTTAATGTTTAATTATCCATCCGAATTCCATATGAGTTAATTGACTACTAGCTTCTTCCAATATTGATCCATTTTGAACCCCAAAGGACTCCTTTCTCATCATTAAAGAGATAATAAACACTTTAGAAATATGATATTTGTTGAAGGGAAAGTCCAAATTGCAACTTAAATTTTTTCATATTAATATTCCAATAAGAAAACCATTAGTATGAGTTACATTTGTTATACTTCTCCATAAAAGAATAATTACTACTCTAATTTTTCTTTAATATTTTCATAATCTAATTTACTATACACTAAAGAATCCTTTCTAATTATTTTTTTTATAACTTTAATCATAAATAAATTTCAACTCTAAATAATTTTTAATGTACAAATTAAGTCTAATAATACTAATAAATTTTAATTAATTAAACAACTTAAAATATTATTAAATTTCAACTATATTAAATATAAATTTATAGTATAAATGAATTTTAATTACAAACTCTATTTATATTTTATTTTTAAATAAACAAATTTTGATTTATTACTAATCCCCAAAACAAAATAATTTTTATTTAATTTAAGTTGATCATTTTAAAAAAAAATAACGAATTATGTGAGGGGGGTCCCGCGTGCCCTGCAGGGAAGTCAGCAGGGGGTGCGGGCCCCTCTTCTCCCATGCGGCCCACCGTGTACCACGCCCTCTCCCGCTTCCTTTTTTTTTAAAAAAATTGAATTAAAATTTTATTAAAACTTTCTTTTAATTATTATTTTTTTACTACTATTTTTATCATTATATTTAAACCAAGTGTGTTAATTTAATAATTTTTTTAATATAAATTTAATTAATTAATTTTTAAAAATATAATAATTTTTAATTTTGATTAGTTAGGATTTTCTTAAAATATAAATAAACTTAAATCAATTTAGAATATAAATTTAATTTAACAAAATATACATATATATATATATATATATATGTATATGTATATGTATATATATACATACATATATATGTATATGTATATATATATGTATGTATATATACATATACATATACATATACATATGTGTGTGTGTGTGTGTGTGTGCGCATATCATACATATATATATATGTGTGTGTGTGTGTATATCATATATATATATATATATATATATATATATATATATATATATATATATATATCACTAAGATAGTAATTAATTGGATAAAAAGGAAGGGTTTCAAGTAAAAATAGATAAAATATTAAATCCATTTGTATATACACTTTTGAATATTATTATCTAAAAATTAAAATTGATGAAGGTAAACAAAGCATATATTTATAAATCTGAAAAATAAGGAAAAACTTTTTCGAGAGAAATGAGAAAAGAATAACCCATCTATTTCAGTTTTAAATAAAATATCTATATTTTAAAATTACGTTTATCCTCTAAATTTCCTCATAGAAAAATAAATAAATAAAACATGCGTGCAAATAAAAAATTTCCTCTCCTCTTTTCTCCTTTTTTGAAAAAAAATCATGTAAGTGAATATGGAAGAGGGGAACCTGATTTCTACAAGCTGAATGAAGACTTTGTTGCTGATTCACACTTTATTCCTAGCTATCCCTCCTCAATCCTTGCTTTGTAGCTTGGTGAAGATCTTCTCCAAATTCTTGAAGTAAAAATCTTGCAATATTCCTACAAAATTCCTCCTACATTTAACATAAATTTGAAGCTAATTTCTTAACATTTCAAAGACCCATTTTATCACATAAAAACAAAAAAAATGAACTTCCCCTTTTGAAAAAATATAATTCAATATATAGAAAAAGAGAGTCATTTTCCCACTAGCAAAGAAATTAATTGATTTGAGATTCTTTTCCCAAAATAATCCCATGCAAAAATGATTATTGTCATAGTGGGGGTTACATGCAAAAATCTGAATTTGAGATTCTCTTCTAGAACCTTCTCATTTCCTCCTACAACATGTGCTAAATTAACATATTGAGAAAATAAGTAATTTCTAAATTAATTTCATGCAAAAATGATTGTTGTCATAGTGGGGGTTACATTTGACCATGCAAAATTCGAATTTGAAATTCGTTTCTAGAATCTTCATATTTCTCCTACACCATGTGCTCAATTAGAATATTGAGGAAATAAATAATTTCCAAGTAAATTATGACCTCACGAGCGAGTCATCACTTATTAATTCTTCTTTTTAAACTAATTCCATCCTTATTCAATTTTCATCTCTAACTAACATTGCTCATAAAATAAATAATAATAAGATTAATAATAGTAGTAGTAATAATAATAATAATAATAATAATAATAATAATAATAATAATAATAATAATAGCAAGTCATATCAAGGTCCAAAAAGAGAGTTATGACATAGTAAATGATTACCGAGAATAGCTTTGATTGCCTCCTTTTTATACTGCTTTCCAATGCAAAAGACACTCTTAAATTGGTTGTGTATAGGAGAGTTTGCATTCATTGGAATCTTTGGGAAGATAAATTCTTTGATCCATTTTTAGCATGAATGGATAAGAATGTTATCAGATTTTAAGACATTCCAAAATGACACATATATATTTATGTCTATATGTATCAATATATGTGTCTGTTTGTATGTATGCATAATATATATGTACACACACACACACACACATATGCACACACACACACACATGGAAATACATGAATCCAATAACATAGAATGATTCTCCACAACGAGGCACAACATAACCACTCGCTGGAGCTACAATTAACCATCCTCAACAACAAGGAGTCACTCAACTTGCTGGAGCAACATATCAAAACCTCAATGGAAAAGTACAATACTTTTTGCTGGAGCTCAAATGAATTCAAGTACATCAAACATGAATAGCACAGTGCCCCAAAAATCTCAAACACGCCTAAACAATGCCTCCGGAGTCAAAACAAATCAGAAAAATCAACTAAGAAGGGCAAAAACCACCAAAAACCCAAATTATAGCAGTCTGGCACTTTTGTCAGTACTGTAGCACTGTTGTTCTATGAAGTGGTACTATTGTAATAGAGAGATATCTCACAAAAAACGGAACACAGAAGGACTCGAACTTTCTTAGATTCGGGCACAAACTTTACAATGGCATAAATATGACCTAGAAGTCATTAAAAATCAATAAGAAAGCAAAACAAAGTCTTGTTAAGGCCAACAAGATCACACATCCAAGAATTACAACCCATATCGGTAATGACTTGCATAAAAAAGATCACAGACATAGCCATTCTAGATCTAATCAAACCAAATGGACACAAGACATAAGGAGGTCTTGAAACAGGGTATGCAACAAGAAATAAACCTCTACAAAACCAACCATTACCACAATGCGTTCACATGAAAATTATAATCAACATATCAACATACACAAATGCCCTTTTTCGGCAATACAACACACAAATTCATAAAAACATATATAATCTTTTTCCCAAAATATTATTGCCAATTACTGATAATAGAATAATCATTCATTCTCAAATCTCGCCAAACAATCTTTTAGCAGTCATGAAGAAAACCGCTCTTCTCAAAAATCAAAATGCAAGAATGGAAAAAGATCTCCAACCTAGAAGTAGAGTGATGGTAATGCAATCATAGAAGAGCAAAAATCCCAACCAACAAGCTTTCAAAAATTGAACCCAACCAACCAATTCTCACTCCATGCAATTCGAAAATCCAAAAGTCACTGAAAGATATCCAAAAGCACACCCACAAAAATGCTCACAAAGCGAATAAATAAAATCTCATTCAAAACTACAAAAGAATATCCGCCAATCAAAATATTCTAATAAAATATATTCTATACCAACCCCCTTCCAAAAATCGAGGTAGAATATAAAATAATATTATTTACTTACCCTTAAATTTCAACCAATAAAATAATAGGATATGTATAAACATAATATTTAATTACTCAATTAGTAACAAGAGAATGTAATAATAATATAATAAACAATAATAATAAATTAAAGCCTAATAAAATAAATCAGAGGTAATATAAATAAATGCTTCAATTAAATATTAAACCACCAATAATATAAATAAATAAACAAATAATTAAATAATATTATCCTCACAATCACAACTCTCAAGAGGGCCAATCATAACAAGGGGTAGGTATATAATAATAACAAATAAATAAAACAATAATGCAAATAAATAAACAAATAATCAAAACAATATATAATTAGATAAACAATAAATAACCCAACAATACATAAATAAATAAATAAAAGATAAATAAATAAATGTACAGACAAACATAAATACCCATCCAGTAGTTAAACAAAAATAAATAAATAATAAATAACCAATAAATAAATGATCCAAAAATAAATAAATAGATAAACAATAAACAAATAATTAAATGTACAGATACATATAAATGCTCCAGCCAATATAATTTAAACTCAATACTATAAATATCTCCCACAAGTCCAAGGGGTTGAGCTTAGTTGGTTAAGCATTGAGTTCTCAATGTGGAGACCAATGTTCAACTCCCATGAGGGACACCTTTGTGTAGAATTCTAAGTTGTGACTCTTGGTCTTCCATTTTTGTTTAAAGTGGATTTCTAAGTTGTGACCCTTGGTTTTCCAATTGTTGTTTCTAGTTTGGTGCTCGAAAGGAGCTAGTATTTGTAATAAGTTTGCTCGAAAGGAGCTGGTATTTGTAATAACTTTGTAATGTGGATGCTCGAATGAGCAATAATCTCCCACATACATATAAAATAATCGAATAATAAATAAATGGATGCACTGATAAGCATAAATACTGAACTAATATAATTCCACCAATTAATTATTAATTAATTATAAACTCCCAGTAAATAAATATATATTTTGTATTCGTACTAACCATTATTTAATAATTTATGCCAATGGGCTGTATGTACTAATTTGATTAATTAATTTCCACAATTCCAAATAGCCAATAAAATATAAATCCATAAAATAAATATTAATGAATAATAATTCTCCAATAATAATAATCGCACATTAATATTAAATATTAATGTCATCCATTGATTTAATTTAATATTTATAAACTATATAAACTGATTAATTATTAATTAATAAATAATCGCAAACTCACAAGGCAACCCGACATAAGGTTGAATAACATACCACATGACGCAGACCAATGACTCAAGCCAAGACACTAATTGACAAGGGTATCAACTTAAGCCTAGAGTATGAGAGGGAAACACATGCCATCTCCAACAACTTGCTATTGGGATAAAGACATGCTCAGACCCGTGAGACTAGGTGGAGTCGATGTCTGCTACCTGCATCCACCACTAAATACAATACAACATATATACAACACATATACATCATAAATGATCACGCAAGTGATAGAGAATCACAACGTCATATCGGGCTTGCAATGAGTGGTATGACATCGTCTCTAATCACGAAGACACTAAAAGACAATCACAAACATCGTAACATCAACTCAGTCATCAGAATCATAGAGTAGGGTTAGCGTAATCATAATGTCATCAAAATCTCATAAGCAATATGATCCATCATGAATGATTAACACATATAAATCATCAAATATAGATCCATCATCATATCCAATACAATCATGAAATAGAGTTTGTACATAACATGGTACCATCAAATCATCATAAAGTAGACTAAGTTAGATCAATATATTCCTTTGATGTACAAAAAGACAAGATGAATCAGGGAGGGACACTACATCCTCCCCCCCTTGGGCTCGACTTACTCCTGGAAGCTGTCAAGGGTTAATTTGAAAGCATACACACATCAACCCAAAACTAATTAATTCAAACATTTCCTAGCCCAAAGTAAGATAATGACAACAAGAGTTTCCTTACTATGCTTCAATTATTCAAAGTGAATGCTTTACATCAGAGATAAAACAAGTCACAAAACTCTTACTAGTTACAATAAGCATGCTAAATCCTTAAAATATCTTCAAAAGAACTTTATTCAACCACATTTTTCAAGAATACAATTATAATTCCTATCTCCGAGTTAGCATCTATAAGCAAAAATCACAATAACTCACACCATTTCAAGCATGGCAACACTCCTTTAACATCTACTTACACACAATTAGGAAGATAAATATGCATTTTACACAATATTTACTCATAGGCACATCCTTATGTTATTTAAGAAGTCACATGTCATACACATGAGGAAAATTTGAATTAACTTCCTTCCAGACCGAATAAGATCAATAATCTCACAATTATTGGAAATCTAGATCCTATAGTTTCAAGGAAAATAGGATTTACACTATTCAAACTACTCAATCTCTACCACACTTCTGCTACGCTACTCTAATACAGACATTCACACATCTTTCATCCAATCAAATTATTCAAGGCACTCTAATCCATTAATTATGCATGATATATAATTGATAACTCAATGATGAACGGATAGTACTAACCCGGTACTGAGAGGGGGGGAGGGTGAATCAGTACAAGCAAAAATACAGTTCTAAACCGGTTTGACAACAAACACTTCAAATGACTGGCAAACAGTGACACCAGTTTGAAACAAAGTGCAACTGGTAAAGCTAAGAATGACTGAGACAAGCATTAACCGGTTACTCACTTAGCTTTTCACTCAACTCAAGACTACACTACCATTTCACCCTTATGCATAAATAGGTAATCTATCATCAGATAATAATAACAACTAGTTCAACATGTTTTATTGATAGGAATAAAACACAGAACCATCATATGCTTGACAGACAATAGGAAAGCATCACAAGATAAAAGCATCACACATGACACACATATTTTTCACATGGAAACCCAACTGGGAAAAACCACGGTAGGGATGAATACCCACAAGCTATTTTTGAACTCTTTAGAAGTCCGCTCTGTTAGGAGCCTTGTCTAGTTAGAGGCATTACAATAGGTTCTGCTAGGAACCGATCCTGTTAGGGATCACCCGGTTCAGGGATGGCTAGAATACTCGGTTAAGGGTTAAACCTTGTTAAAGGCTACCTTGTTAGAGGATTTCAAGAACTCAATAGCTAAAGGATTTAGAACTCAATAGCTTTGAATTACCCTGTTAAAGGATTTACATCAAGCCGGTTAAGGCTACCCTGTTAAGGGATTTTCCAACTGTTGAGGTGGTTAGAGATCAACAGGTATTACAATGATCTGGTAACAACACTCAATGCTAATGCAGATCCGCTCGAACTCCTCTTCACCTTCTGCACTTACACTCTGCAAGTATCACTTCTCTTCTTTGGGTCTGGCAAGAATCACGTATCCCTTCTCTTGGATACACACACACAACTTTTGCCAACAACCTCAAAAAGAGACACAACATCAACCTTATAGGAAAATAGATAGGTCGGTAGCATGAACCCTAAACCCTAAACCTGTTAGGTTAAGGAATTCAAACGGTTCAATCCTGACCATTGAGCACACTACATTAAATGCAGTAGTTCTTGATCCAATCTCAAGACATTCTCCATCGTCCATTTCTACTGTTTTTATGGCGGCTGATAACCCATCACATGTTATCACTATTTTATAGACTTCTCACATTCCCGAGGTAGATATGAACAATCTCCTTCATGCAAGATCCTTCACGCACACAAGGCTTACATGGCAACATGATTTGTTCTTTGTTACCATGCTAACTCATCACACAAAGTCATTGGTTGAGCCACACAGGCTTGAAGTACTTAAACCGGAAACCTTGAAGTTGAGACTACCAACTGGTAGTCATACAATACTTCCATGAGCCGGTTCACATAACTATATGCTGGTTCATCATGAACAAACACACTGCTTCACTTTGGCACAAATGTCGGTTCACAGTGTTCTACCGGTTCTCTCATATGTCGGTTCTCACTTCTTCAACATATTGACATCAATGAGAACATACAATGTCATGCTTCACTTTGGCACAAATGCTGATTCGTAGTGTTCTACTGGTTCTCTCATATGTCGGTTCTCACTTCTTCAACATATTGACATCAATGACAACATACAATGTCATTATGTCCTTATACCGGTTCACATAATGCCAACAATCTCCCCCTTTGACATTGATGACAATAAACAAAGATATCTTCTCTGCTTCACATCTTCTCCCCCTTTGACAACAATGCCAAAGCGGAGGCACAAGCTTCCCTGTTCCATTATGTTGCTCCCCCTGAGGAGTAGCATCCTTCAACACATCAATCCTGAAGAAAAAATTTGACAATGCAATACCTGATTGATGTGGAGCATATACCTTTAGTTTACCTCCTGAAGAGGCAACACCCCTAATTCACCTCTTAAGTACATAATTGTAGCCTTTGGGAGAGGCTTGGTAAATATGTCTGCTAACTGCTCTTGACTAGAAACATGTTCTAGTGCAATCTCTTTGTTCTGAACCTTTTCCCTCAAGAAATGATACTTAAGCTCAAAGTGTTTGGTTCTAGAATGTAAAAATGGATTCTTTGAGATATTAATTGCACTAGTATTGTCACAAAATATACTTACCGGTTCAGATACAGGAACTTCGAAGCCATTTAATACACGTTTCATCCAAATTGTCTGAGTGCAGTTCATGAAAGTTGCAACATACTCTACTTCTATTGTAGACTGAGAGATACAACTCTGCTTCTTACTCATCCATGAGACCAGTCTACCACCAAGAAAGAATGCACCACCTGTTGTTCTTTTCTGGTCATCTATATTGCCTGCCTAATCAACATCTGTGTATACTTTCAAGTTGAAATCCTTGCTACAAGGATACCATAATCTATAGTCAACAGTTCGCGTCAGATACCTAAGAGTCCGTTTGACTGCAACCAAGTGAGATTCTCTTGGGCTTTTCTAGAATCTTGTAGTAATGCCAACTGCATGTGCAACATCTAGTCTGCTATGCACTACATAATGCAACTTACCAATCATCGATCAGTATTCCTTCTCATCAACCAATTCTGAGTCATCTTCTTTAGATAGTTTACAACTAGTCACCATCGGAGTACCAACCGGTTTTCTATCTTCCATGCCAAAGGTCTTCAACACCTCTTTGACATACTTGGACTGAGTGATAAAGATTCCATCCTTCATCTGCTGGATTTGCAGTCTAGTGAAGAATTTAATCTCCTCTATGAGTGACATTTCAAATTCCTTCTTCATCTCATCTGCAAACTCATGACTCATCTTGTCGTCTCCACCAAAGATAATGTCATCAACAAATACCTCACAGACCAGGATTTGATCTCCTTCAGACTTCAAGTAGATATTACTATCTTCACTTGTTCTCTCAAATCCAATCTTCACAAGATGGGAATGCAGACGTTCATACCATGCTCTAGGTGCCTGCTTTAGTCCATATAAGGCTTTATGTAGCCTACATACCATGTTACTATCTTCAGATAGGGAAAACCATCTGGTTGCTCAATATACACCTCTTCAAGTACACCATTTAGGAATGCAGATTTTACATCCATTTGATATACTTAAAAACCTTTAAAAGATGCATATGCAAGAAGCATACAGACTCCTTCCAATCTGGCTACGGGAGCAAAGGTTTCACCATAGTCTTCTCCTTCTTCTTGAGAATATCCTTTGCACACTAATCTGGCTTTGTTCCTAATCACTATGCCATCCTCATTCATCTTATTTCTAAAAACCCATTTAGTACCAATGACATTTTTGTGCTCCAGTTTGGGTACCAAAGACCATGTACCATTTTTCTCTATCTGGTCAAGTTCCTCTTCCATTGCCTTGATCCAGTCTTCATCCTTATGTGCCTCTTTGAATGATTTAGTCTCAAATTCAGAGATCATACATGAGTTTTCTTTGACCTTTCTTCTTGTAAGGATTCCTACATCCTTATCTCCTATGATCTGCTTAGGATCATGATTCAGCTTGACATACTCAGGAATGGTCTTGATAGATTCCTCTTGCTTTTCTTCTTCATCCTCATCTCCATCAGTATCAACAACTACATTTGCCAGTGTAGGAACATTGTTATTGGTACTCGATTGGCTATCAACCAATTTCCAGAAGGTTGCAACCGGCTCGTTTACCGCTTGCTCACTACTAGTTTCCTCAGTTTTCTCAGAGGTTTCATCAACTCTTACGTTGATGCTTTCCATAATTCTCTGAGTCCTATTGTTGAAACACTTGAGAGCTTTGCTCTTGGTGGAATATCCTAGGAATATTCCCTCATCACATTTCGCATCAAATTTTCTCTGGTGTTCACTCCTCTTGATGTAACATTTGCTACCAAACACTCTAAAGTAGCTAACCACAGGTGCCTTACCAATCCAATATTCATAAAGAGTTTTATCCTTACCTTTCTTGATGAGTACCCAGTTCATTGTGTAGACTGCAGTGCTCACCGCTTCTCTCCAAAAGGTGTGAGCTACCTTTTCTTGAATTAACATGGTTCTAGTTGCTTCAACCACAGTCTGATTATTCCTCTCTGCTAGGCCATTCTGCTATGGAGTCCGAGGGGTAGACAATTGCCTCTTGATGCCATGTTCTTCACAATACTTGTTGAATTCATTCTCCACTAATGCTCTGAAAGCTTTGAACTTTACAAAGGCTTCAGACTTGTCTTTCAAGAATGTGACCCACATCATTCTTGAGCAGGCATCAGTGAGAATCATGAAGTACCTATCACCCTGCACACTTCTAGTTTTCATAGGACCACACAAATCAGTATGCACAAGGTCAAGCAAGTTGTCAGCAGTGAAATATTTACCTTTAAAGGTTGAGGAAGACATTTTCCCCAATTGACATTCTCTGCACAAGGTATTATCTGATTTGCTTAGCACTGGCAACCCTCTAACCGCCTTGATCTTACTAGCCTTCACAATGTTATCAAAGTTTACATGGAAAAGTCTCCTATGCCATATCCAGCTATCATCAAATTTAGCCATAAGACATGTACTTATATTTGCATTTAGCTGAAATAGGTTACCTTTGGTCTGCATGCCGATGGCCACCAATTCACCATTCTTTCCTTTGATTCTGCAAACTCCATTCTTGAATTCCAGAGTGAGGCCACTGTCATTCAGCTGGGCAACACTCAGAAGGTTGTATCTAAGACCATCAACCCAATACACATTGTCAGCACTACTCTTTCCATTGAGAGAGATGGACCCTCTGCCTTTGACCATGCATGGTGCATCATTGCCAAAGCGAACCACACCACCATCATACTCCTCCAAGGATAGAAACTTGCTCCGGTCACCAGTCATATGGTGAGAACAACCACTGTCAATGATCCACTCATTGGAATTATCAAACTGGGAGACAAGAGCCTTCTTCTCTAGCACATCTTCCTTGACAACAACAAACACAATATCTTCATTTTCTTCATCCTCTGATTCTTCATCTGTGACACCTTCATCAACTGCCACAAAACAGTTTCTCCGGTTTCCTCCTTTGAATTCCTTGAACCTTTCCGGTTTGTCCTTGTTGTCACCATTAGGACAGTTTACAATAATATGTCCTATCTGGTTACAAGAAAAGCATTTCAAAGGTATCTTACCTCTGTATTTGCCGATTCCTTTAGGAAGTTTCCTGGAAAGGAGAGCTTCAAATGCCATCAGAATATCCTCATCATCCATTTCTCTGCCCTGTCTTGGTTCACCGCTAGTGCTAGCTTCTTTTCCTTTTCTGGATGGTACTACAGAAGCTTTAAAAGTTGATTCAGTCTTTTGAACACTGCTATCGAAACTATTTAGCTCATAGGCTGTCAACTTTGCAATGATGGAGTCTAGGGATATCTTAGTCTTGTCTATTGATCTTAACTTTTGAATAGCAGCAACCCTTATTGCATAGACCGACAATAGGGATCTCAGGACTTTGCTTACCATAGTGGAATCTTCTATTTTACCACCTGCACTCTTGATATCTCCGACAACTATTTTGATTCTTATTCCATACTGTTGAATGGTCTCACTTTCAACCATCCGCATATCTTCAAACTTCCCTCTAAGGCTTTCTTCCTTAGCCTATTTTAAATGCTCATCACCACCATAGATATTTTCAAGAGTATCCCATACCTCTTTGGGATTTACCTTATCCTGAACATCAATAAACTCAATGTCAGATAAACTACTAATTAGGGCTTCCATGACTTGCCCATTCTCTTGCATCTCTCTCTTTTGGTCATTGGTAAGGGTACCGGTAGGAGCAACATAGGCAGTCTCAACATAGCTCCAGTGTTGAAAACCCATGCTTCTGATGTATATCTTCATTCTGTTTTTCCATATACTAAAATTATCTCTGTTAAACTTTGGACCTTCCATCTTCATCATTAGACTAGGATCTTTACCTCAAGCGGTTAAGCTTATAGCACAGAGGACCTGGAGGATGCTCTGATACCAATTGATAACTCAATGATGAACGGATAGTACTAACTCGACACTAAGAGGGGAGGGGGTGAATCAGTATAGGCAAAAATATAGTTCTAAACCGATTTGACAACAGACACTTCAAATGACTGGCAAACAGTGACATCGGTTTGAAAATAGAGTGCAACCGGTAAAGCTAAGAATGACTGAGACAATCATTAACCCGTTACTCACTTAGCTTTGCACTCAACTCAAGACTACACTACCATTTCACCCTTATGCATAAATAGGTAATCTATCATCAGATCATAATAACAGCTAGTTCAACAAGTTTTATTGACAAACATAAAACATAGAACCATCATATGCTTGACAGACAATAGGAAAGCATCACAAGATAAAAGCATCACACATGACACACATATTTTTCACGTGGAAACCCAACTGGGAAAAACCACGGTGGGGATGAATACCCACAAGCTGTTTTTGAACTCTTTAGAAGTCTGCTCTGTTAGGAGCCTTGTCCAGTTAGAGACATTACAATAGGTTCTGGTAGGAACCGATCCTGTTAGGGATCACCCTGTTAAGGGATGGATAGAATACCCGGTTAAGGGTTAAACCCTATTAAAGGTTACCTTGTTAGAGGATTTTAAGAACTCAATAGCTAAAGGATCTTGAACTCAATAGCTTTGAATTACCCTGTTAAAGAATTTACAACAAGCCGATTAAGGCTACCCCGTTAAGGGATTTTCCAACTGTTGAGGTGGTTAGAGATCAACAGGTATTACAATGATCTGGTAACAACACTCAATGCCAATGCAAATCCGCTCGAGCTCCTCTTCACCTTCTACACTTACACTCTGTAGGTATCACTTCTCTTCTTTGGGTTTGGCAAGAATCATGAATCCCTTCTCTTGGATACACACACACACAACTTTTGCCAACAACCTCAGAAAGAGACACAACATCGATCTTATAGGTAAACAGATAAGTCAGTTGCATAAACCCTAAACCGTAAACCTGTTAGGTTAAAGAATTCAAACGGTTCAATCCTGATCATTAAGCACACTGCATTAAATGTAGCAGTTCTTGATCCAATCTCAAGACATTCTCAATCGTCCATTTCCACCGATTTTATGGTGGCTAATAACCCATCACATGTTATCACCGTTTTACAAACTTTTCACATTCCCAAGGTAGATAGGAACAATCTCCTTCATGCAAGATCTTTCACGTGCACAAGGCTTACGTGGCAACACGATCTGTTCTTTGTTACCATGCTAACTCATCACACAAAGTCACCAGTTGAGCCACATAGGCTTGAAGTACTTAAACCAGAAACCCTGAAGTTGAGACTACCAACCAGTAGTCATACAATACTTCCATGAGCCGGTTCACATAACTATATGCCGGTTTATCATGAACAAACACACCGCTTCACTTTGGCACAAATACTGGTTCACGGTGTTCTACCGGTTCTCTCATATGTCGGTTCTCACTTCTTCATTATATTGACATCAATGACAACGTACAATGTCATGCTTCACTTTGGCACAAATGCCGGTTCACAGTGTTCTATCGATTCTCTCATATGCCGGTTCTCACTTCTTTAGCATATTGACATCAATGACAACATACAATGTCATTATGTCCTCATACCGGTTCACATAATGCCAACAATATATATATATATATAAGTACTCATTGAAGTTATGAAATCAATAGTTCCTTTTGATAGTTCTGATACTTAAAGTTAAGTACAGATGCCAAGCTAACAAGATGAGAGGGGGGGGGGGGGGTGAATTATACAAACTTAATCTTCCATAAAAACAACAGATTCAACCTCGGTAACATATACTTCAGTAATATAACCAAAACTGCTAAACATGCAAACTCAAAAGCATATAAACATCATAACACTCATAACACCAGATTTAACGTGGAAACCCAAATAGGGAAAAACCACTGTGGGATTTCGGACCCACTAAGAAATAAACTATTCTAGAGTATGCTCGGTTAAAAGCAAATCCTGTTAAAGATTACAAACATATTGCTAGATGTGACCCGGTTAAGGGATTTCCCTCAGATCTTTTAGGATCTTCACCTTGTTAGAAGTGACCTTATTAAAGGATTTCAAACACTCAATCAGAATGTCACCTTGCTAGAGGGTTTTACAAATAAGACTGTTAAGTCCACTCGGTTAAGAGATTTTCTGTCACTTCACAAAATAACAGTAATAAAAATCTATCTGCAACTTCACATCTAAAATGCTAAAGAAGATTTTTGTTTTCTTATCTTGTCCATTTGCTAGGCTCTATACTTTGTTATTCAAACAGGTCTTCAAGCTTATGTGCTCGGTAATCACTATGTAGTATCCCTGTGCATACACTTGCCCGCATACATTGTTTATCAACAATTCTTTATTTATTGTAGCGTCCTAAAATTACGACACTTGCAATTTCGACTACATTTGGGTCTTCACGATGGCGACGCAATGTTGAACCTGAATGGAGACCCCGAAATCTGTTTATAACACCAAAAACTGCATTTTTCTGCACCCTGGCCTGATCCCTCCTTGCACCCTGCTATCCCGGGAGGTGGGACCATGGCGCCCAGTGCCCTGGTCCTTCAGGACTAGGGTGCCCAGCGCCCTAGTCCCCCAAGACCATGGCGCCTAGGGCCCTGGTCCCTGGCCCTGTTTTGGGCCCGGTCTCTTTTGGGCATCAGGTCTTTAAGTTTGCAAATTGGAAAATAATGTTTCCTGGTCGACCTAAGGTCGGGAAAATTAGTCTATCAGCCCTAATTGACAAGTATATAAACTACATTTCCCCTCTCAAAAGGAGGAGGATATAGGTGAGCAAAAGGCGGAAGCGATATTCAAACATTCAAACATTCAAGCATTCAAGCATTCAAGCATTCCTTCAAGCAATTGAGCATTCTAAGTCTCCATTCAAGGCTAAGTGTTGCATTCAAGACAAGGATTCAACCATTGAAGAGGAGATCACATACAACATACAACATACCACATACATTACACCTTCACATGTAAGAATACAAACATTCTTACAACAAGGTATCAGTACTTGTTTACATTACAAACATTTACACTTATAGCATTCTCATTTCTTGGTTAATTCCAAAACTGGGGTTTGACCTAAAGGCAAACCCCTAATCCCTAACCCCCCAATCATCCTCCCTTTTCTGTGTGTAGGTTGCAGGTATGCGGTTGTAATTGAAGATCTGGAATCCTTGTGCAGAGACGAACAGATCCACCTTCGTTTCACGGATTTTTCAGAGGACCGTGTGCACGCCGGGCGCCATCGTCCCGTCAACTTTCACTCAAATTTGTAGAACAACACCGTCTCGACATTTTACTGCTAATTCCAGGTCTGCAGCTTCATCCCATAGCCCTATCTCTGTTTATAAGCGAATCTTTCCTACTTTACATGCATTCCTAGTTCAATCTTTCTATCTACATTCTTTACAAAAGAGGGTATCCTTGATATCTTAACCCTTGAAACTCATTTAGAATCCAATCTTGCATTGTGTGGGATTGGATCTTGTGGGTTTCAACCCCTCTTTTGAATGTAAAGTCTTTCCTAAGTGAAAACCATCAACCCTTGTGACTCTCCCTTCTCTCTCCTTGGAGTTGGGGAGGAGAGAACAACTAGGGTTCGATTTTTCCGCTTTACATTTTGGTGAACCCGACGTGAACATCCTCATTCTGATTATTCATGGTTAGATCTGAAAATTTTGTTTCCTTAATTACATTTCCATGTTTGATCTTTTGCAAATTTTAGAGGCTAATTGCATAAAAAACCTAAAATTTTCTTTTTAGTAATTAAACTTGTGAAATGTTTAATTGTTAATGCTTGTTTCAGATCTACCCTTCTATTGCAAATTGTCAATTCATGTTTGTGCTTTAATTCTGAAAATTAAGTGGTTAAATGTCAAAACCCTAATTTTTAAGACCACCTTGATTCAACCTTTGACTGATAATTTCACTAATCAAAACACCTCCAAATCGGCTGTAACTTTGGATTCCGCAACAAAATCACAATAACTCTCATCCCTGAAAATTTGGAAAAAAGTTGCGAGGACCATGTGCACCCCGAGCGCCATCGTCCTCGACATTTTTTTCAAAATTTGGGGAGCTAGATCTTACTGTATTTTTCTGCTAAAATCCAGAATTTTGGCTGATTTTATCAATTTTAACATCTTCAAAATTAAAGTCAAAGTTGGTCTAGTGATTGCTCGGATAAAGGCTTATAATCATTCAAAAATTGTTGAAATTGAAATTCATGTCAAAATTGTGTTTCTTACAGTCCTAAATCTGAAAAGTGTGTTAGCATTCATTCAAAATTTCAGTGCTTTATTCAAATTTTTGCAATTTGTGACTTTTGAAATTAAGTGTTTAATTGCAACAACTTTGATTTCCGCTTTCAAATTCAAATTTTGCATGAAATTGAGTCAACTTTTAAATTTCAAAGCCTGCATTGCTTTCAGCATTCCCTCTAAAATCATAAAATTCAAAATTTCAGTTTCCCTCTCTTTTTCAAAATTCAAATTTTGCATTTTTCGACAATCTTGGTAGGGTTCAATTTTGAGATTGCAACTTTAATTTGGCCTATCTACAGATCTTAAAATCACTCAATTTTTTCAGATTAGCTTTAAAATCATCATAACTTTCATCCCTGAAAATTTCGAAAAAAGTTGCGAGGACCGTGTGCACTTCGTTCGCCACGGTCCCAGACATTTTTTCCGAAATTTTGCGAGATTGTCCTGATTTCATTTAACAGCTTAAATCTAGGAGATTGGCTGATTTTATTGAAATTTGCTACCTCTAAAATTCAAAATCTTTTCTCTCTCTTTAGTGCATGAGTTTTACAACAATAAGCCCTATTTACACTATTCCTGTTAGGCGAAGCCTTAGAATTAAGTCTTTCCAAGGTTTAATTACTGAGGAGATGGAACCTAATTTGAATGGTCTTTTTAAAGAGGACATGGGTAATTCCTCTAATCCTCTTAATGATGAAGAAGCTCTCCATGAGGTTTCTGTAGAACAACTTTCGAAATTGGATAACCAATTTGATGATTTTCGACAATGGATGTCTCAAGAATACCCCGATAGCGAAGCTCTTTCATTAATTGAGGGTCTAAAACGTATGGTTCAAAGTGATAAGAATGGAATTGATATTTTGCGTGGTATTGCACACATTGTGGATTCGAATGTGATGCCTATGAAGAGTTGTGCCGAAACTTTAGCTTATACACAACCTCCTACTCAAGTTAATCATTCTATTCCTTTGACAACTCCTATTGCTAGTATACCTACTTTTACATCAAACATAATGACTACTTCAATACAAGACATTCCTCCTATGATCACTAGTCATGGGGGTAATCCCTCTTCTTCAATCAACCCTCTTCCTTCATTCAATCCAACTTCTTCATTCATTCCTTCAATGAGTGTCCCTATTACATCTCCACAAATAAACATGACGCAAGGGGGCAATTCATTTAACCATTCCATTCCTCCTTGTAGTGTTCCTCCTTTCCAATCATCTCCTATGATCATAGTGTCCCACCACCTTACTCTCAATCAATACCTTCTTTCAATAACATAATACCTCCATCACAATCTAACACATCTAATATGAACTCTTCGACTGAAGTGACCATTAACAATCTTGCACAAACTGTCTCTTCTTTGCAGCAACAAATTGCCTCTATGAATCAATCTAAGTTTAGTGTGCCCACATTTGATGTCGCGAGCCCACTTTCTCTTGACATTGTTTGAGCTATCCCCCCTAAACATGTTGAAATTCCGCATTTGGAGCTTTATAATGGTAAGGGTGACCCTCTAACACATGTTAAGACCTTTCAAACAATATGTACTAATTTTTCTTATGACCAAAGGTTGCTTGCAAAACTGTTTACTAGAACATTAAGAGATAAAGCCCTACAATGGTATTGCTCATTGCCTTCTTATTCTATTACTTCTTTCGAACAACTTGCAAATGCTTTTATTCAACAATTTCAAAACAATATAAGTCCTAAAGTTACTTTGATTGATTTAATGCATTGTAAACAAGGTGTTAAAGAAAAAGTGACTGATTTCATTGGTAGATATAAGTATTTGTATGCTCAAATTTCTTTTCCAGTACCTGACAATGATATTCAAAGAATCTTTATTTCTAATTTACAAAAAGATATTAGAGAAAAACTTCTGTTTTTTGAGTTTACTTCTTTCCAACAGTTGTGCGCAACTCTTCACAATTATCAACTGACTGTGAGTCAAATGGAACAAGCAAATCCTATGGCTCCGAGTGATAAAGGTGATAGTAGTCAACAACCATTTGGGAAGTTTAAACCGAACAGAGAGTCAATTAAATTCAATGAAAACATCATCAACAACAATGTGAATGCAGCATCAGGTGTGCCTCCTATTTCTAAGTTTTTCAAGAAAGAAAGAAAGTTTACTCCTTTGAATGAATCATTGCATAGTATTATGAATAAGTTATTGGAACAAAATGTGCTTACTCTTCCTCCTATAAGGAAAATAGATCCTGCAAAGATTAATTCACCCTATTTTGATAACAAATCTTTTTGTCAATTTCATCGTCAACCTGGGCATGATACTGAAAAATGTTTTGCTTTAAAGGGTAAAATTCAAGATTTGATTGATAATAATACTATCTTTGTTTCTGGTGTGAATGATAAAGGCAACACATCTGTAGCTCCTCCTAACCAAAATCTTCAGATCTTTACTGATCCATTACCTTCTCATACCTCTAATGCGATTGATACTAATGATTCCTCTGTCTCACCTGATGATCTTGTGTCTATGGCTCAGAATGTGATTAACTTTGTAGAGCAGCAAAAAATCCCTAAAGAACCTTCCATCACCTTTGATTCTAGTGAAACTATCAGGATACCTGATGGTCCTTTATATATAGTTGCAAAAGTCAAGAATACACCTTGCCATGGAGTGCTTATTGATCCTTCTTGTATGGTTAATATCATTACTGAAGAATTTCTTTTTACTTTGCAATTGAATCAAGTGATCTATGATGAAACAAATGTGGTTGTGAAACTATTTTATGCATTTTCTTCTCCTGCAATTGGTTCTATTATATTACCTATTGAGGTCCATAACAAATCCCTTGATGTGGACTTTGCTATTATTCCATCGTTCGAACAATTTCGTGTGAAGCTTGGCTATCCTTGGCTATCTTCCATGAAAGCTATTGCTTCTCCTATTCACAAGTGCTTGAAATTTCCCCATAATGGTGAAGTTGTTACTGTCAATCATAGTCTCTTTAAACCAGCTGAAAGAACTTCTAGCGTTCCTATTGATTATTTTTGGCCTAAACAATTCCAATCTCTTCCTCCGCGAAGTGATCATCTTTTCAAATCTTATCAAAAGTGGAAGAAAGATATGATCCTATCTCTAAGTGAACCTAGAACACCCAAACTTGAAATTCCTATCATTCTTGAGAAGGAAGTTCTTCCTTTGAAAGATAAAACTAATGTCTTTCCTCAAGAAGATTCCCAACCCATCCCTATGAATGTGACTATGCCTATATCTAATAAACTTCCTAAAAGTAGACCTATACCTCCTCGTCATGAGGGGCTTGGTCTCCTTCCTAAACCAAATATTCCTCCCTTATATGGAGCAGTTCCTCCTCCTTCCTCTTATGGAGAGAAGAGACCTTCCTCTTCTCCTATCTTTTCAAGATGCTTGAAAATTTCTTGACAAATTTAGCTTTGCCTTGAAAATTTTTGATATCTTTCTTGCATGACTCATAGTGAGGGAACCTTACTACTGACAGTCATGGTTCTCCCTCATGATCTTCCATTTTACTTTGTCAATTGAAGTCATAAGATCCTTAGTCCACTGGGGGCTTGGTGTATCTTGCCTCGTTGACGTGGTGAAATTTTTTCAATGTTGTTTCCTTGTACTTTACCGGAAGTATGAGTGTACGCTTATACTCCCGCTAAAGTGGGGGCTAAATGTAGCTTCCTAAAATTGTGACACTTGCAATTTCGACTGCATTTGGGTCTTCATGATGGCGATGCAACGTTGAACCTGAATGGAGACCCCGAAATCTATTTATAACACCCAAAACTGCATTTTTCTGCACCTTGGCCTGATCCCTCCTTGCACCCTGCTGTCCCGGGAGGTGGGACCATGGCACCCAGTGCCCTGGTCCTTCAGGACTAGGATGCCCAGCGCCCTGGTCCCCCAGGACCATGGCGCCCAGCGCCCTGGTCCCCCAGGACCATGGCGCCCAGCGCCCTGGTCCCTGACCCTATTTTGGGCCCGGTCTCTTTTGGGCATCGGGTCTTTAAGTTTGCAAATTGGAAAATAATGTTTCCTGGTCGGCCTAAGGTCGGGAAAATCAGTCTATCAGCCCTAACTGACAAGTATATAAACTATATTTCCCCTCTCAAAAGGAGGAGGATATAGGTGAGCAAAAGGTGGAAGCGATATTCAAACATTCAAACATTCAAGCAATCAAGCATTCCTTCAAGCAATTGAGCATTCTAAGTCTCCATTCAAGGCTAAGTGTTGCATTCAAGACAAGGATTCAGCCATTGAAGAGGAGATCACATACAACATACAACATACCACATACATTACACCTTCGCATGTAAGAATACAAACATTCTTACAACAAGGTATCAGTACTTGTTTACATTACAAACATTTACACTTATAGCATTCTCATTTCTTGGTTAATTCCAAAACTGGGGTTTGACCTAAAGGCAAACCCCTAATCCCTAACCCCCCAATCGTCCTCTCTTTTCTGTGTGTAGGTTGCAGGTACGCGACTGTAATTGAAGATCTGGAATCCTTGTGCAGAGACGAACAGATCCACCTTCGTTTCACGGATTTTTTCGGAGGACCGTGTGCACGCCGGGTGCCATCGTCCCATCGACTTTCACTCAAATTTGCAGAACAACACCGTCTCGACATTTTACTGCTAATTCCAGGTCCGCAGCTTCATCCCATAGCCCTATCTCTGTTTATAAGCGAATCTTTCCTACTTTACATGCATTCCTAATTCAATCTTTCTATCTACATTCTTTACAAAAGAGGGTATCCTTGATATCTTAACCCTTGAAACTCATTTAGAATCCAATCTTGCATTGTGTGGGATTGGATCTTGTGGGTTTCAACCCCTCTTTTGAATGTAAAGTCTTTCCTAAGTGAAAACCATCAACCCTAGTGACTCTCCCTTCTCTCTCCTTGGAGTTGGGGAGGGGAGAACAACTAGGGTTCGATTTTTCCGCTTTACATTTATAAACAATTTTCCAACCGCTTAATCTCCTTGATCACATTTCCCATGATCAATCATAGCCATCAGATCTTCAAACTTGACCAGATTCAATGTATCCTTTGATCTGAAAATGTTTTACCCCACCTTGGAACTTGCATAAATTTCTTGGAATTTGTGCTAGGGTATTGCGGTTCAATTTGCGTTGTAGATCTTCTTGCCGATTTTCCTTTGCCATAGATTCTTTAACAAACTTCATGCATGACATACCAATCATTTAATCATAACCAGCTCGTCAGCTTCCTTCATTAAATAATGCTTATTTTCATTTAATGCATTCTGTTACTACTTGGTTGCAACTCGGTAAATACTAAACTTCACTCGGTAGACATTTTGCCTTCATTAACCGATAGCGATAACCTTAGGGTTTACCGACTAGGTTCCTTGGGGTTTACCGACTAGGTTCTTTGCTCGGTAACATAGTATAGTATTAACCTTACAATCAACAACATATGTAGGATATCAAAACAATCTAAACATCATGATCTCATCATTGTCTAACTCGGTAATAGTTGCGCATTGAATAAATTATTCCTCCCCTTATTCAACACATTCTTTCTGTGTCTTTTATAGACATCTTTATACTCATCAAATCATACTTCTTAAGATATGGCAACATCATACTGAATTAGAAAATCAATTTCTTGACATCAATGACAAAATAATAATATTAAGACAGTAAACATCTTTGATCAGTTATATCCATAATCATCAACAACCTTCTCAATATCCTAATTGAAATGCCAACAATCTCCCTTTGTCTGTTATAATGCCAACAATCTCCCCTTTTGGCATTGATGGCAAAACCAATTGATTTGACCTATTTGATTTGGATTGCTGTGAGATTCTGAAATGCTCTCCCCCTGTTATCAGACTTCTCCCCCATACATTAGTCTTCTCCCCTTTTCTTCAGTCTTCTCCCCCTTTGACAACAATGCCAAAAAGTAAAGAACTAAAACATAATTTCTTCCTGTGTGAAGTGATTTCCTGCTGTTATGTGTCAACTTAGTCTCGGCCAGAGCATTTGTCTTTAATTCCTGTTCCTTATATTTGTTTCTTGTACACCTTTAGAAAACATCCTAAAGTGTGTAAATCAACATCAACTCCTAAAGGATATTCTGTAGAGTCATCGAATTGATGTTTTCACCGAACTTAGTCAGTGAGTAGAAGATAGGGGTAGGACCCCTAACTTACTTTTGAGATACTCAAAAGTGTCCCTTGGCAGTGGCTTGGTGAAGATATCTGCTATTTGTTCCTTTGTGCTAATATACTCCAACACCACTTTCTTCTCTTGAGCTTCTTCTCTAAGATAATGATATTTGATAGAGATGTGTTTTGTCTTAGAGTGCATAACATGATTCTTTGAAATGTTAATGGCACTAGTATTGTCATAGAATATAGTTACTGGCTTGGTAACTTTCTCATTTATACCTTCCAACAGTTGTTTGATCCATGCTATGTTGGTACAATTCAATGTTGCAACAACATATTCAGCTTCTGCTGTTGATTGTGAAACACATCCTTGTTTCTTGCTAAGCCAACTCACTAGTCTTTCTCCTAAAAAGAAAGCTCCTCCACTTGTGCTTTTTCTATCATCAATGTTGCCTGCCCAATTAGCACCAGTATAAACTTTTAAATCAAAGTCATTTCCTTTCTAATATACTAAGTGTAGACACCCAAAATTGTCATGTCTAATTAAATAAATATTTTATTTATTTAATTACTTTAGCCTAATTCTTCTATTAATTAAATAAATCTTTATTTATTTAATTAATTCATTTATCCTCTTCTAGCCTTATTTCTCATTTAAATAAATACATTTATTTATTTAAATTATTCTTTTCCTAAATTAAATAAATATCTTATTTATTTAATTATCCCACTTCTTCTATTAATTAAATAAATCTTTATTTATTTAATTAATTCATTAACCTTTTCTACCCATGACACATGTCATTCATCGCTTAATTCATACACTACCTACCTCTTTCATTATTTCTTTTACCTACCCTCTGTTCATAGCCAACCTCCTTTTACACCTCTCAATCTTATCCCTCCATTTCATATAGTGTCTTCTATATAAGGAGATGCTTCCTTCATTATCAAACCCTAACCATTCATTCTAATCTAATCATCTTTTATGCACTTGACTACACTATGATCCTACTTGCAACCACATTCCGTTCTTTGTTGAGCTCTTGTGCACATAAAATCTGAGAGCAAATATATCAAACAAGATCAATGGAGATAGGAAGAATGGAGATCCAAACCCTATTGGACATGTGATGGTATAATCTTTGTGATTTCGTTTGATTTGCATTGTCTTAGGTAATCTTCATATGTTATGGTGGATCTTTGTTGTTGTTAGGCTAGGGTTTTTGTGGTTGAATTCATTTAGCCTTTCAATATCGTTATTATTCTTATCCATTTTCACCATATACATTTTGGCACACCCGGTGGGACTCGTGTCCCTTTTGTATTTAATATCCTTGTTGCAGATTTTATGTTTTGAAGTTGCAGATCTGATGTTTTCGGCAGCATTTTGATATTCCCGCGTCTGCGCACTTTCGGATCGCGTTTTTGATTTTCTGGCGCGTCTGAGACATCTGGAATCGCGTCTGTGTTATCGGCAATATTTTATTTTTGCAGATTCCAGAAATCGCGTTTGCGTTCCTCAGTCGCATCTGTGGTGTTTTTAGCCACGTCTGTGTCCAGAAGTCATGTCTGCATTCTGGAGCCGCGTTTGCGTTGCACATAACTGCGTTTGTGTCAAAAAGTCGCGTCTGTGTTGAGGGTAATCACGTCTGTGTTCACCAATTTTAAATTTTGAGTTATTGATTTAGTTTTGGGTTTTTGCATTTAATGTTTCGGATCTGGTTTATTTTGAGCTAACATTTTCAGATCTAGCTAACGAAATTGGTGCAACTTGTCTTGAAAGCAAAATCATTTGGTTGAAGGCCCCTATTTTCACAAAGTCTTTTGGATTTAAAATTTACCTAACTTGTGTGCTTGCAGGAAGGGGTGATTATTTGAAACAATCCAAACTACTAACAACTCTTTGTTGTAGGTCCTTGGCAAGGGTTTTGATTTTATTGTGTGCCTTGTTTTCATAGACTAGCAAACACTTCAATTGGTGCACTAAAATTGAATCATTGTCTTTTGTGTCTTGAGCAATAGGCTCTTTTTGTTTAATCTTTAGAGGGCTTGTCTTCTCGTGTGGTCATTAGGACTACTAGTGAGAAGAGAATGACCCAAGTGGTAGCGAGGAAAACCCACCTCTTCCGAACCACTATAAACAACTATATTCATGGTGAAAACTATGGATAACGTGTGCTGATTAGTTCATACCGACACTATATCTCCCCAGAAACTTGTTTGATCAAATTTATTTGATCAGTTGTAGGGCGTAACCCCTACCGACTGGGAGCCTTCTGTACTTACAGAGCTGAAAGTGCCACATGTATGGCCACACGAGCGGATGCCCTTACTAGCACCTTTTTGTTTTAGAAGCCCAAATCCTTCTAGTTGTTGGGGCAGGAGGTCGGACCTTTGGTAGCGGCCCACACACATATGGTTCTTAGTAGAGATACAAAGTTCGCCACGAGGAGTTTTCATGGGGACTGATGCTTGGCTGACCCGAGAAGTGAGTGCCGAGGGTGGAGCCAGTGAGGTCAAGCATCTAAGTACCCGCTCTGAATAGCGTAGCCTCGAGGGTAAAACCCCATGTGGGATCAACAACTATTGTCTTGGCCAGCCATAAGAATTGTGCTTGACTTATTTGAAGCATTCAAAACATTCAAGACCAAACAGAAAAACATTGTGTCTTTTGTGTCTTCAAGTGTATGCAAAAATATTTTTACATCAAACAACACACTTTTTTGGAGTCATTTTGGAGTCTAGACACTTACAAACATTAGGTCTTCAATAACACTGTGTCATCTTGTCACAAAAAATAGTCAAACAGTCAGATTTGGTTACAACAAAACGACTTCACAGATTGGAAAAGATTGCACAAATTTTGTAGAAACGCATCTGTGTCTGACATAATAGCACCTGTGTTGTATAACCGCGTTTGTGAAGGGCATAAATGCGTCTGTGTTTACAGAATCAACATTACACTTTGCAACAAAATCTCAGAAGCACGTCTGTGTTGAATAGAGCCACGTCTATGTTAGGAAACCACATCTGTGAAGTATACAAGCGCGTCTGTGTTCAGAATTGAAAAAAACTTTTACAGTCCAGCAAACAAACACAGTCAGTTTCAGAATTCTTGAGCTTCCTAGATCATTTCTCTAGGGTTTCATTTAGCAGCCAACCTGTCCTTGGGTCTCACAAAGTCCATCATTGCTTTACACCTTACATTACATTCACATTTGTCTAAACTTGAGTCAAAAGGTCACTTGCTTGTCCTCATCATACTTTGTCAACACACTACATACAACAACACTTTGCTAAGTGGTCCCTCATCAAGGTTTCTTACCTTTGGGTCTCATTTGGTCTTACTTAGAGTCAAGGTCAACTTACCTCAGCAAGAGAAACTATCCTCTCTTTGGAAGCCACACCTACTCTACTACATACATACTTGGTCTTACACTTTGGACATTGCAAGTAAACCTCAGATTCATTTACATTCCATCCAACTCTTGGTCTTCCATACTTTTTCCATTTTCATCTAGTCTCACACATCTCGGTCAATACCTAGTTCATGGTTGAAACCCACCTTCAAAAATCTAGGAGAGAAACTAAAGAGGCTCAAGAGTCCGCAAACATGAGTTCTTATGAGTATGATAATGATATCTTTTTCAATTCCTATCATACTACATTACCTGACATGGATGCCTATAGAAACATTCCAAATGTTGAGAACATGGACACTACAAACAACAATGATACACACAATGACAATATGGACAACTTTTCTGTACATTTAGCAGATGTGGAAGAATCCATTATGAATCCCCATTTCAATCGATTGGTTGAGGAAATAATGAGGGATAGACAATACTTCTTACAAATGATGGCACAAAGTGGAGCCAAGATATCTCATGATTTTGACATGTCTCAAATAATGGAAAATCGACCTTTGCAACAACCTCACTCCAACATGGATCAAAGAAGGCCTAATAGTGGAGGCAATAGAGGACCACATATGGTACCTAAAACACCATCATCTTTGTTTCAAAAATCAGAGGTCCCATACACACATGGTCAAGCATATGATACTCACCTTCGCAGACCATTATGGAAGTCTTATGCAGAGAAATATGCTCAATCACATATCAATGCTAAGGATCAACCACCAAAGCAATTGAATATTCAAAGGCATGCTCAAAATTTGGACACAAGGAAACCTCGTGTCAAATTTGGGGGCAACACATTAGAACATGACATGCCTGTAGAGTATGGTATACATGGACAAAATAGATATGGCATTCCTCAACATGAATCTATACCAAGTGGTCCATATATGCAGCATCATTATAGACCTCCTCCATATGAACATGTGTATGATCAATATCATCCATATATGCAACATGCTCCTCCTCCAATTGGTGCCTCAAGCATGGGGTATGGTCCAAGAAGTCGATCTCCACCTAAGAGCAATTTGGAGCAACAAATCAGGGACTTACAAAAGAAAATGGAGGACATAAATACACCAAAGCTAACATACACAATGAGAGACATATGTCCTTATCCATTTGACAAAAGCATTCCAATGCCTCCTTTTCCTACACACTTTGTGATGCCTAAATTTTATAAGTATAGAGGAAAAGGGGATCTTAAGGCACACATAAGACATTTTTTCACAGCTTGCATTGAGGTAGCAGCAGAAGAGACATATTTGATGAGATTATTCCCACAGAGCCTAGGTGATCAAGCTATGAAATGGTTCTCCCAACTTCCACCTGGTATTAAGTCATGGGGCGACTTAGCAGAGGCATTTATTCAACATTTCTCCTACAATATAGAGACAAACATATCAGTCACTACTTTGTGCAACACCAAGCAAAAAGAGGGAGAGTCTTTTGCATCATTTTTACAAAGATGGAGGAATCTAGCTAGCAGATGCTCTTGTGAGATTCCACAAAAACAAATGGTAGAAATGTTCACCCAAAACGTTAACAAAAACATTGGCTATGACTTAAGGAAAGCTTGTTTGTCCACCTTCAAGGACGTCATTGAAAAAGGCTTAGCAATAGAGAAGGTCCTAATTGAACAAGGAGTCATTAAGATATTCAAGGAAAACAAAGAGGACTTTAAAGGAAAAGACAAGCCAAGATTTTGGAATAGAAACAAGAACACAGTCAATGATGGTGTTGTTGACGCCAACATAGTGTGACCCAAATTCATCTTTTCGGGAGAAAGTTCTACAAACAATCAAGTGAATACTCAAACAACTTCTAAATCACGAAGGAAGTACACCCCATTGGGAGAACCACTTGAGTCAGTTTTCAAGAAGCTAGTGGCAAACAAAGTAATCACAGTTCCAGATTTTCCTCCATACGAACCAAAGGTTAAACCAAATTGTTGGAATGATGATGAATATTGTGAATTTCATAAGAGCAAGGGACATAAAATAGGAAATTGTCATCGACTGAAGAACATCATACAGGATCTCATTGATAGAGGTGACATTGAGATTGAGGGACACTCATCCAATCAAGAACATGAGATGTTCAAGGAACCATTCCCAAAACATGACAAAGAAAAAGTGAAAGCCATAGATGACCAAACCAACTATACTAGAGCAACCTATAACTATGATTCAACCATCAATCACATCTCGATGGACAATTATGTCTCTACCATTATCATCAAGGACAAAACACCTGAGAATTCTACCCAAAGACCCAAGATTGTCCTAAAAGGCGTTGGATCTTCTTCCGAATCTACCTCTGAATGTCATTTCACAACCTGCCAAGGTAAACTCACTTTGCAAGGTGCTCCAGCCAAGAACACCACTTCCTCATCAACCAAACCTGAGTATGACCTTGTAGAACAGTTAGGGAAGACACCGGCGCTCATCTCCATCCTTGAGCTCTTATGCATATCCCCTGCACATAAAACCATTCTTGACAAAATATTGAGAGACACTGCCATTCCTACTGATCTGAACGTGGACTAGTTTCAAGCCATGGTGGGATACCTTTCCGTTCCACATTCACTTCCATTCACAGAAGCTGATGACACCTCCGTAAGTCAGCCACATAATGCACTGCTACATATTGAAGCCTTCATACACAAACATCGAATAAAATGAGTCCCGATAGATGGAGGAGCAGGTCTAAACATTTGTACATTGAGCACTATTAAACAATTGGGATATTCTGATAAAGCTGTGAATTCTACAAATCAAATCACCATCAAGGCATATGATGATGAAGAGCGTTCATCCAAGGGCACAGTCACCTTACCTCTTGGAGTTGGGCCAGTTAGAAAGGATGTGGTTTGTCAAGTCTTGGATCTAGATCTCACTTATAATATATTGCTAGGACGTCCTTGGATTCATGAAATGAGGGCAGTCCCATCTACATATCATCAATGCATTAAGTTTCCTCACAATGGAGTGGAAGTAATAGTTAACGATGATCCTAATCCGTTCATATACTATAATAACCTGAGATAAAAAACTGAGACCATCATTTCCAGCTAATCGAGAAGCTATTCCTTCATCAGCATATGTTGATTCAGAATCCTTAAAAGCTTCTACATCAAAACAGGCAGAGATCAAAGAAAAGTTCAAGTTTAAAGATATGGGATGTGGTGAGTATATCTTTCATGTTGATCAACTCCCACTATCTCCTAAGGTATTCAGTCGACAAGAAAAACCTACAAAAAAATTGCAATGCCAAGGAATTGGGTGTGAACCACCTAGTTTTGTGGCTACTAAGTCCGAATGCAAATCTCCTCTAGTGGTGCAAGCAACTCTTGATATCAATAATCCTAAGAGTGGTTCCAACAAAGAATCTATTGAGTATATCGCCAGCCCTCTTAAGAACTCACATAGCCTTACCATTTCATCCACTCATTCCATTTCCACTCCACTTTCAGACTTGGATCAACAAGAATTACAAAAGCCCTTACTCATTGGGGATCAAAAATCAAGCTTTGAAAAGAAAAATCTAAAAGTCAAAACTAAAGAAAAGTCCTTTAGTCCAAATCAAAATCAAAAGCTATTGGACTCTACAAAAATCAAAGTCAAGGATAAAAATCCTATGAAGTAAAAAGAGCAAGAGTTGATCTCCCCTAATATCAAAATAACTGGGGGCAAAAGTTCTACAATTTCAAGCCAAAAAAAATACTTGTTGATCCTAAGTCTCCATCATGCTATCCTACTTTCACTTCTTTTCGCAATCATAAGCCTTCATCACTCATCCACTTGTTCCACACATCCATCTCCTTTTGGCGATACATCATGGATCTTTAATGGAACTTCCTCAAGGGACTTTGTTATCAGGGATGCCCAAACTTCTTTAGGTGACACGCATACGGGCCTACGTAGTCCACATGCTAGTAATTCTATCTCAGTTCCTTTATCAAGGAAGACAATCACTCAAGCTACACATCATTCAGTCAAGGAACAATGCAGTTACAATCAAAAAGTCAAGCCTCGCACATTTGAGGTAGGTGATTTGGTTCTCAGAGAAAATCCCAAAAATCAGCAAGACAGAGAGAAGAAAGGCAAGTTTGAACCAAATTGGCTTGGTCCTTACATCATTATAGCAGCATATGGATCTGGGGCATATCAGCTCTCAACTATAGAAGGTGAACCTTTGGAGGATCCTATCAACAACATGCACCTTTGCAGGTTCTACACATAGCTATTTGGAATATCCTAATTCAAAAATACAAAAAAAATCAAAAATTTCAAAAATACAAAAAAAATTATAAAACAAAAAAAAAATCGTTACTTGGTGAAAACTTGGCAAATAGGCGCCTTGTGACACAAAAACATTGAAAAATCGAAAAAAGTAAAGAGAAATAATTTCGTCCAGCGGTGAAAACCACTTCGGTGGCGTCCTGGGCAAATACCATGGTGAAAACTGGGTCACCAATGCCATGTGTAGAGACATTGCTCCTCCCTCCTTCAGGATTCACTTTCATCCTTTCAGTTTGCACACACTTACAACCTATTCGTTCATAATAAACTTACCCATTCCCATCATGGCTTGTTATTGATCTACCCAAGATTGGTTAGCCATTCATAATAAACCTCCCTTTTCACCTCCCTTTCCATTCATAATAAATTAGATCCTATCTGTGGCTAAGGCTAATCCTACATCTAGTGATGGGTGTGGAACTGAGAACATCACATGTTTCGAGGAGTACAGTTTCTTCCAGCTTTCTTCAGTCTATCTGCGCACAATCCGCAATAAAGCAACATTTGCATTGCCGGTCCACAATAAAGTTTTGTCTTCTCCACAATAAAGTATCATTTTCATGGATTCAGTCAATTTCAGATGAGACACAACAACAACAATGAGCTTCAACAAATCAAATCTTTCAACAGACTCAGACAACATTATGGTTCAGTGCTATCTATCCTTTCTGTAAAAGTAAACATTGTGACCACAATCAAATAAGACTTATACAAGTGACAAGAGACACTAAACTTGAGGACTACAGTGGATGTTGATGTCGAGTCTTGGTTTTCTTTTGATTTCATTTTTTTTGGTGACATGTCTTTTAGCTTTTCCGGGATGTCTCTGACTAGAGATTCTATCTCCAGGATGTCTTTGACTAGAAAGGCGAGGATGGGGTATCGTCACCTATTTGTAATTGCTGTCTGTGGATTGTCTCTTAGTAATGCTATGACTTGTCCAAGGATATGAGGACATTATGAGTCTAGTGTGAATTGGGGCATTCCTTGTTTGTGATTGTCTTATCTCCATGCAAACAGGTACAATGACTTTCTGGGTCAAACATATGCCTTGATTGTCATAACCTACTTGCCATAATAAAGCTCAATGATGATAACACACAAGAAGCTCTTTCACTTTCATATCTTCTATCTTTCATCCCCCTTTCTTGATTGACTTCTATCGTCCTTCTCGAGTCCGTGTAGCCCGCTATCACATGACTGAGTATAATGACACACTAAAAACATTTGCATTTCATGTAGTTGCACCTGCATTACCACATATAAGCATTTCATACATACATATAGATATCACAACTGCATCACATCCTGCACACAACACCTGTTAGCACAATTTACATTTGCATTATCATATTCCTCTGCATTTCATACATTCACATTTGCATCATGCATACATATATAAAACATAAAAGAACAAAAATATTGCATTGCATCATGTACATATTTGCATCCATATCATAAGCATCACATAAAACAAACATCACATAAGAACATCTCATCACATAGGTACACATGCATATAGCTACCACAAAAATGAATCATCTCATATATATATATATATATATATATATATAAAGTGTCATGATACAATGATGTCAAAATCATATGGCTACAATCACCCGAAGGTGTCTGCATCATCATACAAAAATGGTACAATACTGATACATAGGGAGCCCTCTACGGCTATGATGAACTCCCTCCCTCGGAGCCACCCGGCCTCGATGGAATCTGAGCCCCTAAAGGACCCACTCCAGGATCATCCCTCCTGTCCCCTCTATCTGGTGGTGGTGGAGGACCCATAACCCCACCACTAGATCCCTGTCTCCTCCGGCTCCCTCCCATAGCTGTTGCTATCCGTGATGTTCTATGGAAGCTGCTCGCCCGCTGATCCGTTGGCACTGCACCATAATAGAGATCCCGCCAGTAGGCAATCTCCTCCTCGGCTCGTAGAACGTAAGCATATCCGGCCCCTGTGTCCTTTGCCACCTGCCTCCCAGCCCTCAGTGCTATCTCAGCCTCTATATAGCACTGAATGGCTTGATCCCGCTCCTGCTTAGTATCTCTGAGCTTCCTCCTAAGCCTATCCCTCTCCCTCTCCAACTCTTGGATCTCATCTGCCTATCCCTGGCAGATCTCCCTCAGCTCCATCAGCTCATCCTCCTCTACCTTAGCCCCTTATGGCTTTGCCTGTGGCTCCCCCTATATGGGTGCTTTCCCCTGTGCCTGTGCCTGTACTGGTACCTGTCCCTGTATCTATCCCTGTACCTATCCCTGTACCTGCACCTGTCTAGGATCCTGTGTTGCTGGCACCTGTAGCGGCAATCCACCATGACCCCTCACCACCCGAGCCTGCCTATCATCTCCACCCTCCCTCCGCAGTGCAACCCTCCTCTCTCCAACTGCTCCCCTCCTCCTCCATCGGCCTCTGCCACCACCATCTCCATCATCATCCCCATCCCCACCACCATCTCCATCTAATAACTCTCCTGGATCTGTCAAGCGTGGGAATGGACGCTCGACCCAATATGCTGTATACTCGACATCCATGCCGACATCCTCAATCTTTGGCCACATGTCCCAGGGTAGGGGCATCATCTCTACCAGCTACGTAACAACTTGATCATATGATAATAGGGGCCCAAATTGCGCCTGATCTCTCACAGTTCATGCATACATGCCTGAACCCCGTGGCATCTGCTGAATCCTGCCAAATTGCTTGCCAACCCTATCCACTAGCTGCCTCTCTAGCACATAGGGCATCCGCCCAATCAGGTACCTGCTCCGGAAGGTGTAGGGAAGCTCTACCGCATCATCCTCCCACTGCTCACATCCCAGGTATGGCCTCCATATGACCATGTCAATATCGTCAATCACCCGCCGCCAGTGCTCTAACTTGCCAATCTGTGGTTGCGATGTGATCATGTCGTATAGGTGAACAAAATTGCGTCCATGACCTCTGCCTCTAAAGTGTATCGGTCTCGTCACTGGCAGATGCTCATAAGCCCACACCTACAACAATGTCACCCCACAGCCCAATCCCACTGATCCGTGGTATACAAACTGATGCAGCTCATAGTATAGGTGTGCCAGCACACACGGTCCCCAAGCATATCTGGTGTGCTGTGTCACCAGTGTCTCTAGTGCACCTCCCAAGCCCACAACCAACCCCTGTGTCACCCTATCTGGACAGAGGAACCCACTGACCGCTCCTCCTATCACTGCTGGTAGGGCTAACCCTGTAGTTGTCATAGTATCTCAAGCCACATGTCCAGCCCTCATCTCTAGTCCTGGGTCCTGGAACACTCGTCTCAGGGCCTCCCTGTCTCCATCTCAATCATACAGAATCAACTCCCCATTGATCGGTATCCTCAAGATCCTGTATACATCCTCGAGGGTGACTGTCATCTCCCCCATCGGCAAATGGAAAGTACAAGTCTTGGAGTGCCATCTCTTCGCCAGTGCAGTCAGCAATCCCATGTTCGCTTGAAACTCAGGCACATATAACACATGTCTCAATCCCATAGCCTTGATCACAGCTCGATCCTCGACTGTCAGCTCAGGTCGCAACCTCTGAGTCGATGGGAATCTCTCCCGTGACTCCAACATAGGCAAATACTTTTGCAGTCAAGCAAATCAATCATGTCAGTCATAGTGACACTCACTGTTCATCACAAAGTGTTACTATCTATCCTAGTGACACTCACTGTTCATCACAAAGTGTTGCTAATTATCCTAGTGGTACTCCTTGTTCATCACAAAGTACTACGTGTGTTGCACTCCCTGTTCATCACAAAGTGCTGCTCACATTTGCACTCCATGTTCATCACAAAGTGCTGCTCATATTTTAGTACTCCTTGTTCATCACAAAGTGCCTTGATCTATCCTAGTCTTCCCTAGAGGACCTGCTTGAGTGTATCCTTTCAGTAGCTTATCCAATCGACAACGTATGTTCATCACAGAACTACCGATTTGACCTAGAAGACACAAATTCACATTTTTTTGACACAAACGCGCTTTCCTGACATAAACACGCTTAAAGACTGCATAGACGCGCTTGAAAAACATAGACGCACCTGAAAAACACAGACGTACCTATGCTCTACATAGACGCGCCTGGGTGACATAGACGTGCCTTCTTGGCACAGATGCACCTACACATCACAAATGCGACCGCATTTGGCACAGACGCGGTTTCCATCACATACGCGCTTGACACAAACATAGACGCGCCTCTCGAGCATAGATGCGCCTGGCACCAACGTAGATGCACCTGGATGTTTTTGGACCTTTTTTTGGACCCTATTCTAAGTGCATTTATTACCCTATCTACCATGCATTAATGACAACAATAAATGCATCAAAGTACGAGGAGGTTTGGTGGTACTTACCGGCTCTCCTGCCTCTGCTGGCCTTTGGAATCGGCCAATGCGATCGAATCTATGAATGAAGGCCATCGCTGCTGACTGCTACTACTCTCTTTTCGCTCTGCACTCTGCTCTCATGGATGTGTAGATGACAATGAGGATGTATTTTCCCCCGTGGTCTATCTTATAGACTACCCCTAGCCCTCGTTTCCCAAGTCAACCTTCATTATCCTGTGACTTTGTCACTTTATCCAGTCAGTCCATTCTATCCCGTCTTTCTTATCGAGAGATTGTCTGCGATCTTTTCAGACATTTTCTCATCCAATCTCTCGAGGGGGCATATCATTCCCATCTTGAGGCAACTCTGTATCAGTTCATATTATCTTCTTTGAAACAACGCGACAAGCCGCATTGTCTCAAAGAGGGGCAAAATGTAGACACCCAAAATTGTCATGTCTAATTAAATAAATATTTTATTTATTTAATTACTTTAGCCTAATTCTTCTAATAATTAAATAAATCTTTATTTATTTAATTAATTCATTTATCCTCTTCTAGTCTTATTTCTCATTTAAATAAATACATTTATTTATTTAAATTATCCTTTTCCTAAATTAAATAAATATCTTATTTATTTAATTATCCCACTTCTTCTATTAATTAAATAAATCTTTATTTATTTAATTAATTCATTAACCTTTTCTACCCATGACACATGTCATTCATCTCTTAATTCATACACTACCTACCCCTTCCTTTATTTTATTATTTCTTTTACCTACCCTCTAATCATAGCCAACCTCCTTTTACACCTCTCAATCTTATCCCTCCATTTCATAGAGTGTCTTCTATATAAGGAGATGCTTCCTTCATTATCAAACCCTAACCATTCATTCTAATCTAATCATCTTTTATGCACTTGACTACACTAAGATCCTACTTGCAACCACATTCCGTTCTTTGTTGAGCTCTTGTGCACATAAAATCTGAGAGCAAATATATCAAGCAAGATCAATGGAGATAGGAAGAATGGAGATTCAAACCCTATTGGACATGTGATGGTATAATCTTTGTGATTTCGTTTGATTTGCATTGTCTTAGGTAATCTTCATATGTTATGGTGGATCTTTGTTGTTGTTAGGATAGGGTTTTTGTGTTTGAATTCATTTAACCTTTCAATATCGTTATTATTCTTATCCATTTTCACCATATACATTAAGCCATAATCCTCAGTGCCTTTCAAGTATCTGAAAATTCTCCTGATTGCTGTCATGTGTGTTTCCTTGGGATCTGCAGAGAATCTTGCAACTATACCTACTGCATGTGCTATGTTTGGTCTACTGTGAACAACATATTGTAGCTTTCCAATCATGGATCGGTAAAGTGTCTCATCAACAGATGTAGATTCATCATTCTTTGATAATTTATAGTTGGTAGTCATAGGAGTACTTACTGGTTTTGAATCCTCCATTCCAAATTTCTTCAAGATTTCCTTTATGTACTTGGATTGAGTAATGAAAATCTCATTTTTCATTTGCAGTATTTGTAAACCTATAAAATACTTTATCTCACCAATTAATGATATCTCAAATTTTTTGCTCATTTCATTTCCAAAGTTCTTGCATAGAGAGTCATTTCCACAAAAGATAATATCATCAACAAATATGGCTGAGAACAGTATTCCATTTTCATCATTCTTCATGTAAATATTGCTGTTTTCACTTGTTCTTATAAAACCAATTTTGATTAAATAAGAGTGTAATCTTTCATACCATGCTCTAGGTACTTGTTTCAAACCATATAAAGCTTTGTTCAATTTACATACCTGATCTTTATTCTTGTCTTCAACAAATCCTTCAGGTTGTTCAATAAAAACTTCTTCTTCTAATATACCATTCAGAAATGCAGATTTGACATCCATTTGATATACCTTGAAATTTTTGTAAGCAGCATATGCCAACAATTTCCTTACTCCTTCAAGTCTAGCCACAGGTGCAAAAGTCTCACCATAATCAATTCCTTCTTCTTGAGCATAACCTTTGCAAACTAGTCTTGCTTTTTTTTGAATGATCTCACCTTTTTCATTAGGTTGTTTCTGAAAATCCACTTTGTACCGATTACATTTTTGTCCTTCGGTCTTGGGACCAGTGTCCATGTGTCATTCTTCTTGATTTGATCAATCTCTTCTGTCATAGCATTTATCCAATCTTCACTATTAAATTCCTCTTTCACTATCCTCAATTCAAATTCAGATATCAGACATGTGTTCTGTCTCAGTTTGTTCCTTGTCATTACTGGATCATCCTTATCTCCTATAATATGATTTGATGCACGATGTCTTTTGACATACTTGGCTAATACATGCTCGGTAGGCTCTATATGATCTTCTTCATCACTCGGTAATTAAATATTCTCTTCATTTCCTTTTGCAATTTTCTCGGTAGGACTTGTTGGTTGAACATAGACAAATTCATCATAATCTTCTGGTTTCTTGGAGTTTCCTTCATCATTTCTTTCTACAAATTCATCAATTTTCACATTTGCACTTTCTACTATTTTGTTAGATGATTTGATCAAACATTTAAATGCTTTACTTCTAGAAAAATAACCAAGGAATGTTCCTTCTTCACTTTTCTGATCAAACTTTCCATGTCTATCATATTTGTGTACATAGCATCTACTTCCAAAGATTTTAAAATAACTTACATTAGGTTTCTTGTCATACCAGATTTCATATGGTGTCTTCAAAGTTCCTTTCTTCAGTTGTACTCGGTTCAGGGTGTAAACTGTTGTGCTTATTGCTTCTCTCCAAATTGTTTCTGGTACTTTTTTTTCAATCATCAGGGTTCTGGCACAATCCACAATAGATCTATTCCTTCTCTCAACTATTCCATTTTGTTATGGAGTTCTCGGTGCAGAGACTTGTCTTTTTATACCATGATCATTGCAGTATAAGTTGAACTCATCAGATGTGAACTCTCCTCCTCTGTCTAATCTAAGACATTTAAGTTGTCTTCCTGTTTCATTTTCAACTCTTTCCTTGTACCATTTAAACATTTGAAAAGCTTCTGATTTTTCTGTTAAAAACATAACTGACATCATCCTTGAATAATCATCCACAAATAATATGAAATATTTATCACTATAATAACTTTGAACTTTCATAGGACCACAAAGATCAGTGTGCACAAGATCTAAAATTCCCTTAGAAGTGTAGGACTTACTTGTAAAGCTTGATCTTGTCATCTTACCCATCTGGCATCCTCGACACATAGCATTCTCAGGTTTCTCCAGACTCGGTAGACCTCTTACTCGGTGCTTCTTACTTATTTTGATCAGATTATCAAAATTTACATGACAAAACCTTTTATGCCATAACCAGGTATCATCTATCTTTGCATACAAACACTTATTTCGAGTTGAGTCAAGATGAAATGTATTACCTTTTGTTTGTGTCCTAGTAGCAACTTACTTTCCATGCTTGTCATGAACTTTGACAATTCCTTTCTGAAATTCTATTCGGTAGCCTATGTTGTTTAGCTGTGCTACACTCAACAAATTGTATTTCAAACCTTGAACCCAATAAACATCATTACATTTTGCATTGTCAAGAAGTGTTATGAATTCTTTACCTTTTACCGGACATGGTGCATCATTACCAAATCTTACATAGCTTCCATCATAATCTTCTAACATAACAAACTTGTGTTTATCACTTGTCATGTGATGTGAGCATCCACTATCTATGATCCAAGAATCATTAGTATTTATGTGAGATATTAGGGCTTTTTCTTCATACCTTTCTTCATCTGATCCATCTTTGATAGCCACATAAACTACTTCCTCTGTATCAGTTTCATTTGATTTATCATCATTGGATTCTTCATCAGCTATTAGGCATGACTTTCTATCTCTTCTTCTGAAGTCTCGGTGTCCTCTGTAATGATTATCTTTTTGTCTGTCATCTCAGTAATCTCTCTTTTCAGTAGAATCTTTGTCAGGACAGTTAGAAGCCATATGTCCTATCTTATCACAATTGAAACATTTCAAAGGTAGTTTTCCTTTATACTTACCTTTGCCTCTCGGTAACCTTTTGGCTAATAGTGCTTCAAATTCTTCTTGCTTTCTGATTTCCTCATACAGTTTGTGTACTTCTTCCATGTTCTTGCAAAATCTTTCACTTGCTCCACTGTGATCCCCTTTAGTGTACTTACTCATTCTATCATTGTAATCATCAGATTCACCAATATGAAAAGAACTAAATGTAGATTCAACTTTATGTACTGATGACCCACTGTTATCAAAGTTACTTAACTCAAATGCATGTAGCTTACCAATAGTAGCATCTAAAGAAACTGACATATTGGGTACAGACCTCAATTCATTGATTGCAAAGACTCGGATTGCATAAGCTGGTAGAAGGGTTCTTAACAACTTACTTGTTATATCCTTTTCTTCAATAGTTCCACCTGCTCCTTTGATTTGATTGACAATCTCCTTTAGTCTTGTACTATACTGGGTTATGTTCTCACTTTCATTCATCCTCATTGATTCAAGTTGTCCTCTTAGACTATCCACTTTTGCTCTTTGAACATGTTCATCACCACCATACATAGATATGAGCTTGTCCCACATTGCCTTTGCATCATTGCAGCCTTTTAGATCATTAAACTCTGAGTTGGTCAATGCAAATGTTATTTCAATCATTGCTTGGATATGTTCTTTCTTTTCTTTTATCTCTTCCATTGTTAATGGATAGGTGCTCGGTGTAATGAAATCATTCTCTAGATAATATACAACATATTCTCCAACTCCTGATAGGTGCAACTTCATCCTTTTCTACCATGTAGAGAAACTTGACTTGTTCAGCTTCAGTGCATCCCTCTTATACATCTTTGGATCTTTTCCTCAAGTACCTTTAAACTTTTCTTCCAGAGTCCAAAGCTCTGATACCAATTGATAGTTCTGATACTTAAAGTTAAGTACAAATGCCAAGCTAAAAAGATGAGAGGGGGGGGGGGGTGAATCATACAAACTTAATCTTCCATAAAAACAACAGATTCAACCTCTGTAACATATACTTCAGTAATATAACCAAAACTGCTAAACATGCAAACTCAAAAGCATATAAACATCATAACACTCATAACACCATATTTAACATGGAAACCCAAATAGGGAAAAACCACTGTGGGATTTTAGACCCACTAAGAAATATACTCTTCTAGAGTATGCTCGGTTAAAAACAAATCTTGTTAAAGATTACAAACACATTGCTAGATGTGACTCGGTTAAGGGATTTCCCTCAGATTTGTTAGGATCTTCACCTTGTTAGAAGTGATCTTGTTAAAGTATTTCAAACACTCAATCAAAATGTCACCTTGCTAGAGGGTTTTACAAATAAGACTGTTAAGTCCACTCCGTTAAGAGATTTTCTATCACTTCACATAATAACAGTAATAAAAATCTATCTGCAACTTCACATCTAAAATTCTAAAGGAGATTCTTATTTCCTCAATACAATCTAGGACATATCTTGTCCATCTGCTGGGCTCTATACTCTGTTATTCAAATAGGTCTTCAAGCTTCTATGCTTGGTAATCACTATGTAGTATCCCTGTGCATACACTTGCCCGCATACATTGTTTATCAACAGTTCCTTATTTATAAACAATTTGCCAACCGCTTAATCTCCTTGATCACATTTTCCATGATCAATCATAGCCATCAGATCTTCAAACTTGACCAGATTCAATGTATCCTTTGATCTGAAAATGTTTTACCCCGCCTTGGAACTTGCATACATTTTGTAGCATCCTAAAATTGCGACACTTGCAATTTCGACTGCATTTCGGTCTTCACGATGGCGACGCAACACGCAACCTGAATGGAGACCCCGAAACCTGATTATGACACCAAAAACTGCATTTTCTTGCACCCTGGCCTGAACCTCCTTTGCACCCTGCTGTCCCGGGAGGTGGGACCAGGGCACTGGGTCCTATTTTGGGCCCGGTCTCTTTTGGACTTCGGGTCTTTATGTTTGCAAATTGGAAAATTATCTTTCCTGGTCGGCCTAAGGTCGGGAAAATCAGTCTATCAGCCCTAAATGACAAGTATATAAACTACATTTGCCTCTCCCATTTGAGGAAGGAGGACATATGTGTACAAGCGTGGAAACTATACTCAAGCATTCAAGCATTCAAACATTCAAGCATTCCCTCTAAGTCTCTATTCAAGGCTAAGTGTTGCATTCAAGACAAGGATTCAACCATTGAAGAGGAGATCACTTACTACATACTACTACAACATACAACATACAACATCTATACCTTCGCACATAAGGATACAAACATCCTTACAACAAGGTATTAGTACTTGTTTTACATTACATACATTTACAGCACTTGCTCATTTCTTGGTTAATTCCAAAACCGGGGTTTGACCTAAAGGCAAACCCCTAATCCCTAACCCCCCAATCATCTTCGCTTTTCTGTGTGTAGGTTGTAGGTACGCGGCTGAAATTGAAGATCTGGAATCCTTGTGCAGAGACGAATAGATCCCCCTTCGTTTCGCGGATTTTTCGGAGGACCGTGGCGCTCGGGCGCCATCGTCCTGACAAATTTTGCTCAAATTTGCAGGACAGCGCCGTATCAACATTTTACTGCTAATTCCAGGTCCGCAACTTCATACTGTATTCCTATCTCAGTTTATAAGCGAATCTTTGTCACTTTCTATGCATTCCTAGCTTAATTCTTCTATCAACATTCTTTACAAAAGAGGGTAGCCTTGTTGTCTTAACCCTTGAAACACATTTAGCATCCAATCTTGCATTGCGTGGGATTGGATCTTGTGGGTTTCAACCCCTCTTTTGAATGTAAAGTCTCTCCCCTAAGTGAAAACCATCAACCCTAGTGAATCTCCCTTCTCTCTCCTAGGAGTTGGAAGAGGGGAGAGCAACTAGGATTCGATTGTGATTTTCCGCTTTACATTTTGGTGAACCCGACGTGAACATCCTTTCTAATTATTCATGGTTAGATCTGAAAATTGGATTCCTTGATTACATTTCCATGTTTGATCTTTTGCAAAATTTTAGAGGTTATTTGCATAAAAACCCTAAATTTTCTTTTTAAGTAATTAAACTTGTGAAATGTTTAATTGTTGATGCTTGTTTCAGATTTGCCCTTCTATTACAAATTATCAATTCATATCTATGCTTTAATTTTGAAAATTAAGTGGTTAAGTGTCAAAACCCTAATTTTTGAAACCCTCTTGATTCAACCTTTGACTGATAATTTCACTAATCAAAACATTTCCAAATCAGCTGTAACTTTGGATTCCGCAATAAAATCACAATATCTTTCATCCCTGAAAATTTGGAAAAAAGTTGCGAGGACCGTGTGTACTTCGAGCGCCATCGTCCCCGACATTTTTTCTGAAATTTCGGGAGCAAGGTCTTACTGTATTTTCCTGCTAAAATCCAGAATTTTGGCTGATTTTACCAAATCTAACACTTTCAAATTTACAGTCAAAGTTGGTCTAGGGATTGCTTGGATTAAGGCTTCTAAACATTCAAAAATCATCGAAATTGAAATTTTGTGTCAAAATTGTGTTCTTACTGTCCTAAATCTGAAAAGTGTGTTATCATTCATTCGAAATTTCAGTGCTTTATTCAAATTCTTACAATGTGTGACTTTTGAAATTAAGTGCTTAATTACAACAACTTTAATTTCTGCTTTCAAAATTGAATTTTGCGTGAAATTGAGTCAATTTTTAAATTTCAAAATTTGCATTGCTCTTGACATTCCCTCTAAAATCATAACATTCAAAATTTCAGTTTCCCTCTCTTTTTCAAAATTCAAATTTTTGCATTTTTCGACAATCTTGATAGGGTTCAATTTCGAGATTGCAACTTTAATTTGGCCTATCTACAGATCGTAAAATCACTCAATTTTTTCAGATTAGCTCTAAAATCATCATACTTTTCATCCCTGCAAATTTTGAAAAAAATTGCAGGGACCGTGTTGCACTCCGAGCGCCACGGTCCCGGACATTTTTTCCGAAATTTCGGGAGACTGTCGTGATTGTATTTAACAGCTTAAATCCAGAAGATTGGCTGATTTTACTGAAAATTGCTACCTCTAAATTCAAAATCTTCTCTCTCTCTCTAGTGCATGAGTTTTACAACAATAAGCCCTACTTACACTATTCCTGTTAGACGAAGCCGTAGAATTAAGTCTTTTCGAGGTTTAACTACTGAGGAGATGGAACCTAATTTGAATAGCCTTTTTAATGAGGACATGGGTAATTCCTCTAATCCTCCTAATGATGAAGAATCTCTCCATGAGGTTTCTGTAGAACAACTTTCAAAATTGGATAACCAATTTGACAATTTTCGACAATGGATGTCTCAAGAATACCCTGATAGTCAAGCTCTTCCTTTAATTGAGGGTCTAAAACGTATGCTTCAAAGTGATAAGAATGGAATTGATATTTTGCGTGGTATTGCACACATTGTGGATTCGAATGTGATGCCTATGAAAAGTTGTGCTGAAACCTTAGGTTATGCACAACCTCCTACTCAAGACAATCATTCTATTCCTTTGATGACTTCTATTGCTAGCATACCTACTTTTACATCAAACATAATGACTACTTCAACACAAGACATTCCTCCTATGATCACCAGTCATGGGGGCAATCCCTCTTTTTCAATTAACCCTCTTCCTTCATTCAATCCGACTTCTTCATTCATTCCTTCAATGAGTGTCCCTATTATATCTCCACAAATGAACATGATGCAAGGGGGCAATTCATTTAACCATTCCATTCCTCCTTGTAGTGTTCCTCCTGTCCAATCATCTCCTATGACTAATTATCATAGAGTCCCACCACCTTACTCTTTACCTTCTTTCAATAACATAACACCTCCATCACAATCTAACACATCTAATATGAACTCTTCGACTGAAGCGACCATTAACAATCTTGCACAAACTGTCTCTTCTTTACAGCAACAAATTGCCTCTATGAATCAATCTAAGTTTAGTGTGCCCACATTTGATGTTGCGAGCCCACTTTCTCTTGATATTGTTAGAGCTATTCCTCCTAAACATGTTGAAATCTCACATTTGGAGCTTTATAATGGTAAAGGTGATCCTCTAACACATGTTAAGACTTTTCAAACAATATGTACCGATTTTGCTTATGACCAAAGGTTGCTTGCAAAACTGTTCACTAGAACATTAAGAGACAAAGCCCTACAATGGTATTGCTCGTTGCCTTCTTATTCTATTACTTCTTTCGAACAACTTGCAAATGCTTTCATTCAACAATTTCAAAACAATATAAGTCCTAAAGTTACTTTGATTGATTTAATGCATTGTAAACAAGGTGTTAAAGAAAAAGTGACTGATTTCATTGGTAGATATAAGCATTTGTATGCTCAAATTTCCTTTCTAGTGCCTGACAATGATATTCAAAGAATCTTTATTTCTAATTTACAAAAAGACATTAGAGAAAAACTCCTGTTTTCTGAGTTTACTTCTTTCCAACAGTTGTGCGCAACTCTTCACAATTATCAACTGACTGTGAGTCAAATGGAACAATCACATCCTATGGCTCCGAGTGATAAGGGTGATAGTAGTCAACAACCATTTGGGAAGTTTAAACCGAACAGAGATTCCATCAAATTCAATGAAAACATCATCAACAACAATGTGAATGCAGCATCAGGTGTGCCTCCTATTTCTAAATTTTTCAAGAAAGAAAGAAAGTATACTCCTTTGAATGAATCATTGCATAGTATTATGAATAAGTTATTGGAACAAAATGTGCTTACTCTCCCTCCTATAAGGCAAATTGATCCTGCAAAGATTAATTCACCTTATTTTGATAACAAATCTTTTTGTCAATTTCATCGTCAACCTGGGCGTGATACTGAAAAATGTTTTGCTTTAAAGGGTAAAATTCAAGATTTGATTGATAATAATACTATTTCTGTTTCTGGAGTGAATGATAAAGGCAATACATCTGTAGCTCATCCTAACCAAAATCTTCAGATTTTTACTGATCCATTGCCTTCTCATACCTCTAATGCGATTGATACTACTGATTCCTCTGTCTCACTTGATGATCTTGTGTCCATGACTCCGAATGTGATTAACTTTGTGGAGCAGCAAGAAAACCCTAAAGAACCTTCCATCACATTTGATTCCAGTGAAACCATTAGGGCACCTGATGGTCCTTTATACATAGTTGCAAAAGTCAAGAATACACCTTGCCGTGGAGTGCTTATTGATCCTTCGTGCATGATTAATGTTATTACTGAAGAATTTCCTTTTACTTTGCAATTGAATCAAGTGATATATGACAAAACAGATGTGATTGTGAAATTATTTGATGCATTTTCTTCTCCTGCAATTGGTTCTATTACATTACCTATTGAGGTCCATAACAAATCCCTTGATGTGAACTTTGCTATTATTCCATCTTCCGTACAATTTCGTGTGAAGCTTGGCTATCCTTGGCTATCTTCCATGAAAGCTATTGCTTCTCCTATTCACAATTGTTTGAAATTTCCCCATAATGGTGAAGTTGTTACTGTCAATCATAGTCTCTTTAAACTAGCTGAAAGAACTTCTAGCGTTCCTATTGATTACTTTTGGCATAAACAATTCCAATCTCTTCCTCCGCGAAGTGATCATCTTTTCAAATCTTATCAAAAGTGGAAAACAGATATGATCCTATCTCTAAGTGAACCTAGAACACCTAAACTTGATATTCCTATCATTCTTGAGAAGGAAGTTCTTCCTTTGAAAGATAAAACTAATGTCCTTCCTCAAGAAGATTCCCAACCCGTTCCTATGGATGTGACTATGTCTATATCTAATAAACTTTTTAAAAGTAGACCTATACCTCCTCGTCATGATGGACTTGGTCTTCTTCCTAAACCAAATATTCCTCCTTTGTATGGAGCAGTTCCTCCTCCTTCTTTTTATAGAGAGAAGAGACCTTCTTCTTCTCCTATTATCCAGCCTAAGAGACCACAACCTAAACACCCAAGTGCTAAGGATGAGAACATTCCTCCTCCTCAATCTCCTAATCTTCCTACTAAGACTAGACGAAATCGTTCTGCACGTGAGCACCGACGAAAGCGTCGTCTTAGGGCTCAAGCGGCTGCTTCTCAAACTTTACAATCTCCAAAAACACCTTCAACAAGCATTATTCCATTTTCTCCAAAATCTCCAAAACATAAGATGCATGATGGTCTTGATCCTGTGCGAGTTAAAGATCCTATTTTTATAAATCTTGATGATGATATAGATGAAAATGTTATTCATGATGCAAATGTTTCTCCTGTTCATTCTGATAGTGAATATGAACTTGTTGATATTGATAAGCATTTATCTAACGAATTTTCTAAAGCACTTATCCTAGCTCCTAGACAAGAACACCGCGGCTTGGGATATGAACATAGCCCTTGTTTGGATCTTGTGATAGCTCCATCTACTGTGTTGGATGTTCCTCCTCTAGCGTGTTCCCTACCTTCCCGAAACATTGATCAGTAAGATCGGGGGGTAGATGACGTGCTAGACTAGTTACATTAGCATAGCAGATTCTCTCCTCCTCTCTTGTGTTACTTCTTCTATATGTTGTTCTCATTCTTCTATTTGTTGTCCTTAGTGTTGTCTACTTGAGGACGATGCAAAGCATTGAGATCTCTCGATCTCTCTCATGTTGACTTAAAAGACACATGTGTTCCCTTCTTCTAGGTGACCTTCCTTGACTGGGGAATGAAGAACAATTATGCATACATACATATGATATACATGAATTATCATACAACATACTGACCCTGAGGAAAGCGAAGTCACCTCGTGCTTTGTGTTTTGTGCTTATTATCCTTGGGTTTACCTTACACTTGGGGGCTAAATCCTTGTGATAACGTGCTCCTTTCCCTTTTCATTCTTATATGTATCACTACCTTAAAGCAATCACCCCCGGTGAGGCGTGTGCGATCTCTTTAACGTAGGGGGGCATACATCCCGTTCATATCTTTTCAAGATACTTGAAAATTTCTTGACAAATTTAGCTTTGCCTTGAAAATTTTTGATATCTTTCTTGCATGACTCATAGTGAGGGAACCTTACTACTGACAGTCATGGTTCTCCCTCATGATCTTTCCTTTTACTTTGTCAATCGAAGTTGTAAGATCCTTAGTCCATTGGGGGCTTGGTGTGTCTTGCCTCCTTGACGTGGTGAAAGTCTTTCAATGTTGTTTCCTTGTACTTTACCGGAAGTATGAGCATACGCCCATACTCCTGCTAAAGTGGGGGCTAAATGTAGCATCCTAAAATTGCGACACTTGCAATTTCGACTGCATTTCAGTCTTCACGATGGCGACGCAACACGCAACCTGAATGGAGACCCCGAAACCTGATTATGACACCAAAAACTGCATTTTCTTGCACCCTGGCCTGAACCTCCTTTGCACCTTGCTATCCCGGGAGGTGGGACCAGAGCGCCCAGCGCCCTGGTCCCCAGGACCATGGCGCCCAGCGCCCTGGTCCCTGGGTCCTATTTTGGGCCCGGTCTCTTTTGGACTTCGGGTCTTTATGTTTGCAAATTGGAAAATTATCTTTCCTGGTCGGCCTAAGGTCGGGAAAATCAGTCTATCAGCCCTAAATGACAAGTATATAAACTACATTTGCCTCTCCCATTTGAAGAAGGAGGACATATGTGTACAAGCGTGGAAGCTATACTCAAGCATTCAAGCATTCAAACATTCAAGCATTCCTTCTAAGTCTCTATTCAAGGCTAAGTGTTGCATTCAAGACAAGGATTCAACCATTGAAGAGGAGATCACTTACTACATACTACTACAACATACAACATACAACATCTATACCTTTGCACATAAGGATACAAGCATCCTTACAACAAGGTATTAGTACTTGTTTTACATTACATACATTTATAGCACTTGCTCATTTCTTGGTTAATTCCAAAACCGGGGTTTGACCTAAAGGCAAACCCCTAATCCCTAACCCCCCAATCGTCTTTGCTTTTCTGTGTGTAGGTTGCAGGTACGCGGCTGAAATTGAAGATCTGGAATCCTTGTGCAGAGACGAATAGATCCCCCTTCGTTTCGCGGATTTTTCGGAGGACCGTGGCGCTCGGGCGCCATCGTCCCGATAACTTTTGCTCAAATTTGCAGGACAGCGCTGTATCAACATTTTACTGCTAATTCTAGGTCCGCAGCTTCATACTGTATTCCTATCTCAGTTTATAAGCGAATCTTTGTCACTTTCTATGCATTCCTAGCTTAATTCTTCTATCAACATTCTTTACAAAAGAGGGTAGCCTTGCTGTCTTAACCCTTGAAACACATTTAGCATCCAATCTTGCATTGCGTGGGATTGGATCTTGTGGGTTTCAACCCCTCTTTTGAATGTAAAGTCTCTCCCCTAAGTGAAAACCATCAACCCTAGTGAATCTCCCTTCTCTCTCCTCGGAGTTGGAAGAGGGGAGAGCAACTAGGGTTCGATTGCGATTTTCCGCTTTACACATTTCTTGGAACTTGTGCCAGGGTATTGCAGTTCAAACTACGTTGTAGATCTTCCTGCCATTTTTCCTTTGCCATGGATTCTTTAACAAACTTCATGCACGACATACCAATCATTTAATCATAACCAGCTCATCAGCTTCCTTCATTAAATAATGCTTATATTCATTTAATGCATTCTGTTACTACTCGGTTGCAACTCGGTAAATACTAAACTTCACTCGATAGACATTTTGCCTTCATTAACTGATAGCGATAACCTTAGGGTTTACCGACTAGGTTCTTTGCTCGGTAACATAGTATAGTATTAACCTTACAATCAACAACATATGTAGGATATCAAAACAATCTAAACATCATGATCTCATCATTGTCTAACTCAGTAATAGTTGCCCATTGAATAACTTATTCCTACCCTTATTCATCACATTCTTTCTGTTTCTTTTACCGACATCTTTATACTCATCAAATCATACTTCTTAAGATATGGCAACATCACACTGAATTAGAAAATCAATTTCTTGACATCAATGACAAAATAATAATATTAAGACAGTAAACATCCTTGATCAGTTATATCCATAATCATCAACAACCTTCTCAATATCCTAATTGAAATGCCAACAATCTCCCTTTGTCTGTTATAATGCCAACACTTTTGCATTAAGCTATTTCATATGTTACAAACTTCTCAAATCCAAATGCACTTCTATCTAAAATCCCATAAAATCCTGAAAGTTCCTAGTACATTTCATCCCATTAACATATTTTATTTATTCAACTGTGTTGGCATTTTTATATTGTTGGCATTTTGCATATAGATTGTATTAATGATATGTTTTTATTGATGTCAATTGAACCGGTGAATGGTATTCATGATATTGCTGATGTTATTGTTGTTATTGCTATTGTCTTGTAACCGGTATGATAAACTTTAAGGAAGATGTTGTAAACCGGTATATGGTAGTTTGTAAGTTGAACCGGTGTAAAGGGTTAAACCTTTCTATGTTATGTAACCAGTAAACCCTACCAGTTATTTTCTATTAAACCATAACTGATAAATTTTGTTGGTTTAAGATATAATGTTGAGTGATAATGATGGAGACACATGTGATCATTGTATAAGGATTAGTTCAAATTGATTTGGCACGTTTGTTTATTGTTTTGGAAAGGAGCAAAGTGGATTGCATCTAATTCATAGCGCGTGGTGAGTTACAAGTCCGATGAAGCGGTGATCATGGAGCGGTTGGAATTTTCTTGCTTAATGTGAAGAGATTGTTATGATTTCTAACGGTCAAGATTGTACCGACTTGTTTGTAATCTTGGTGATGAGAATTAGGTTTTTGTTGTGTTACCGACCTAGTTGATTTGTATTTAAGGTCGATGATATTGTTTTGTTAAGAGTTGGAAAAGTTAACAAGATTGGCAGAAACCAGTTGAGTGTGTGGTTGCCTAATCAGTGGATGGATCTATGGTTTGAGTAAAGGCAGATTGAAGCTTAAGAAGGATCTGATCAAATAGATGTAGTGCTATTCAAATAGATCAAGAAAACCTATTATTTTCTAACAATTACAACAGAAATTGAAATCCCCTAATCTGGTAAGCTCTAACAAGATTGGTTACTTTCTAAATCCTCTCAGTGGTCCATTGGTTTGGATTCTCAAATCCTCTAGTGAGGTTACTCCTAACAGGGTATTGTGCTTTTCATCAAGGCATATTTGTAAATCCCTTAACTGGGTGATTCCTAACAAAATCAGTTCTTAACAGGACTTATTGTAAAAGCTTTAACAGGCTTGGCTCCTAATAGGGCAAACTTCAGAAGAGTTTAGATAGCTATCCTTGTGAGTCTCATCTCACCATGGTTTTTACCAATTTTGGTTTTCCATGTATAAATATTTGTGTCAAGTGGTGAATGCTTTTGTGGTTATGATCTTATTTGTTGATTTGATTAACTACTTAACTATTCTGATAAGGCATGATAACTGGAAGCATTGAGAGATGAATATGTTGACATATGATTAAGCATTTTTGATGTTTACAAGATCGAAGTTGTTTACTGTTAAGTTGTCATAACAGTCAAACCGGATGATGTTGGTTGATGTTGGTAATCTTTGAGATATTATCTTGACTGAGTTATTTGTTGATAATTTTATTTTGAGTTTGGGAGTTTGTATCATTTTTTCAATTTACTGATTCACCCCCCCTCTTAGTAATCTACTTGATACTTATTATTCTATCATAACATCAATTGGTATCAGAGCGTCTCGGGTCCTCTTTAACCTAAAGCCTAATAGCTTGAGGAAAAGATCTCTTAGATCATGATGAAGAAAGAAGGTCCAAAGTTCAACAAAGATAACTACAGGATATGGAGTGAGAGAATGAAGATTTACATTAAGAGTCTCGGAAGTCAGTATTGGGATCATATAGAAACTAAGTATACTGCACCTACTGGAACTCTGACTGATGATCAGAAGAAAGAACAACAAGAGAATCATCAAGCATTAGAGGCTATTATCAGTTCCATGTCTGATGCTGAATATGTAGATGTTCATGGTCTTGAAATTGCATATGAAGTATGGAAAAAACTTGAAGAGATTTATAGCACTGATGAACATGTTAAGATTGCTAAAGAGGAGAGTTTAAGAGGAAAGTTTGATGACATGAGAGTGTCTGAAGGTGAGAATATCCAACAATATGGTCAAAGGATAAAATAGATAGTTGGTGAAATAAAGAGTGCAGGAGGGAAAGTGGAAGATGCCACAATGATTAGTAAGGTACTGAGAACACTGCTACCGGTCTATGCTATCCGAGTTGTAGCTATTCAAGAGCTGAAATCCATTGACAAAACAAAGGTAAATCTTGACTCTATCATTGGCAAACTTACTGCTTTTGAATTAAATGGCTATGATGGTAGTGTACAAAAATCTGAATCTACATTCAAAGCTTCTATCTCTAACCCATCTTTGAGAAGAATTAGAGATACTGGCCATAGCTATGGACCTAGATCCAGCAGAGATGTTGATGATGAAGTCAGTTTAGTGGAGCTTGAAGCATTGTTGGCAAAATGACTGCTTAGAGGCACTGGGAAATATAGAGGTAAGCTATCATTGAAAATTTTTGCTTGCAATAAGATTGGTCGTATAGCAGCTAATTTCCCTAATGGTGAAAAATAATACAAGAGAGATAAATTTAAGAAATATAAGGGTGTAGGCAAGATAGATTGTCTTGTTTCTATTGATAGTGGTATTACTGATGAAGAATCTGATGATGATGCTAGTGAAGATATTGTGTTTGTAGCTATTAAGGAAGAGATATTAGATCAGAAGGCACTAGTGTCCAGAATGGATAACTCTGATGATTGAATCATTGATAGTGGTTGTTCACATCACATGATTTGTGATCGAAGCAAATTTCTTTCCTTGAAGGAATCTGATGGCAATGTTGTCAGATTTGAAAATGACTCACCCTGTATGGTTAAAGGTAATGGAGTTATTTCTCTTAATGGGAAGAGCAGTGTTGACAATGTCTATTGGGTTGAAGGCCTAAAACACAATCTTCTGAGTTTGGCATAGCTTAATGATAAAGGATACCCACTGGAGTTTAGAAATGGTATGTGCAAAATCTTTGACAACAAAGGTGAATTGATTGCAACCGGGAAACAAACCAGAGGTAATCTATTTCATCTTAATCCTAAAGTTAACAACTATTTAATTGCAAGGATAGATGATAGCTGGCTTTATATGAGATTTTGTCATATAAACTTTGATAACATTGTTAAAGTGAGTGAGAAAGTCTAAGATAGTAAGAGGTCTACCTCAGATAGACAAACCGGTTAATGCTCTTTCTAAAGAATGTCAGTTAGGAAAGATGACTTCTTCAACTTTCAAGGGCAAGTCCTTTTCAGCAGAGCACTTGGTAGATTTGGTTCAAATAGATCTATGTGGACCAATAAGAACTAGAAGTATTTCATGTGATAGATATTTCATGATCTTCACTGATGATTGTTCAAGGATGATCTGGGTCACATTATTGAAGGATAAAAATGAAGCTTTTGGTAAATTCAAGGCATTCAAAGCCTTAACTGAGAAAGAGAGTGGCAAAAAGATAAAATGTCTGAGAACAGATCAAGGCAGTGAATTCACTTTTGAGGAATTCACTAAGTATTGTGATAAGAATGGTATCAAGCGGCAACTTTCTGCACCAAGGACACCACAACAGAATAGTATAGCAGAGAGGAACAATCGGTCAGTGGTTGAAGAAGCTAGAACTATGTTGATACAAAGAAATGTAGATAAAATATTTTGGAGAGAAGCTGTAAGTACAACGGTCTATGCAATGAACCGAGTTCTAGTGAAAAGTGGTAAGGACAAGACACCTTATGAGTATTGGTATGGAAGATCACCTGATGTTAGCTATTTTAAGATCTTTGGTAGCAAGTGTTTTATTAAAAGAGATGATTACATAAGAAAGTTTGAAGCTAAGAGTGGTGAAGGCATATTTATTGGCTATTCCACCAAGAGTAAGGCCTACAAATGCATCAACAACCAGAAGCACATAATTGTTGAGAGTGCTAATGTTCATGTAGATGAATGTCCTAAAATTTCAAAAGGAACCAGTTCAGAGAGAAGGATGAAGATCCTTGAATTTTTCTTTTGGAACCCGAAACTGTTAAATTAGAAACTGGTAAAGAAAATCCTGATGTACTTGTTCAACTGGAACAAATAAATTCAGAGGAAGTAGACAGTGAAGAAGCTGAACCTGAAGAGAATGATCATGTTATTCCTAGATATGTGAGATTGAATCACAGTCCTGAACAGATTATTGGGGATAAAGATACTGGAGTACTAACTAGAAGGAGAATTAGAGAGAACTCTTACATGATCTTCATCATTGAACCAAGAAGTGCTAGGGAGATTTGGTGATGATCATTGGGTGAAAGCAATGGAGGAGGAATTGGATCAAATTGAGAAGAATAACAATTGGACCCTGGTACCCCAACTGGTAAACAAGAATGTTATAGGTACTAAATGTGTGTTCATAAACAAGTTAAATGAAGATGGTGTTGTAGTTCGCAACAAGGAAAGATTAGTTTGCAAGGGTTATGCACAAGAAGAAGGAGAAGATTATGGTGAAAATTTTACACCAGTAGCAAGACTGGAAGGAGTTAGAACATTACTTGCATTTGTAGCCCATAAGAAGTTTAAGGTATACCAGATGGATGTTAAGTCTGCATTTTTGAATGGGATATTGGAAGAAGAGGTTTATATAGAGCATCCTGATGGTTATGCATTGATAGATAAGGAAGACATGGTATGCAGATTGCATAAAGCTTTATTTGGATTAAAGAAGGCACCCAAAGAATGGTATGAATGACTTCATACACATTTGATGAAGATAGGCTTTACAAGAACCAATGATGACAACAACATTTATCTCAAGTCTAAAGGAGATGAAATACTGGTCAGTGAAGTATTTGTTGATGACATTATATTTGGAGGTAATGATGTCATGAGCAACAATTTTACAGATGAAATGAAGAATGTGTTTGAGATGTCAGTAGTAGGGGAAATAAAAAATTTCATAGGCTTGCAGATACAGTAGATGAAGAATTGTATTTTCATTACTCAATCTAAATATGTGAAAGAAGTTTTAAAGACTTTTGGCATGAGTGACAGTAAAGCAGTTGGAACTCCAATGGTTACAGGTTGTAAATTGACCAAGGAAGATGCATCTAAGTCTGTAGATGAAAAAGAATATAGGTCAATGATTGGAAAATTACACTATGTTGTTCATAGTTGACTAGATATTGCCCATGTAGTTGGTATAGTTGCTAGATTTCAGAAAAATCCAAAGGAAGCACATCTAATAGCAACCAAGAGAATTTTTAGATATCTGAAAGGTACAATTGACTATGGGTTATGGTATCCATATGGATGAAACTTTAATTTAAAGGCATACACAGATGCTGATTGGGCAGGAAATATTGATGATAGAAAGAGTACTACTGTTGGAGCATTCTTTCTAGGAGGAAGGCTAGTTTCATGGAGTAGTAAGAAGCAAAGTTGTACTTCATAATCTACTGCGGAAGCTGAGTATGTAGCACCTTATATGAATTGCACACAAGCTATTTGGATGAGACAAATTTTGTAAGGTTTTAAGATGAGGATCTCAGAACCTATAAAGATTTTGTGTGATAATACAAGTGCAATAAATATTTCTAAGAATCTTGTTTTGCCCGCAAGGACTAAGCACATTGAATTAAAGCATCACTTTTTGAGGGAAAATGTTCAAAGTAAAGATGTTATCTTAGAAAATGTTTCTACCTAGGAGAAGATTGCAGATATCTTTACCAAACGTCTGCCTAAGACCAATTTTGAGTATCTTAGAAGTCAGTTGGGGTTTGTCCCCTTTTCATGAAGTCAGTTGAGCATGATGGTGATTGTATCAGTCCCTGAATTACTTGCAAAATATTACATGGATTGATGTTTTCGAAAGTGGATGTATTCCACAAGGGGAGCATCAAGTTGCAGTATGTTGATGCATAGTGAAAATTTGGAATTACATGTTTTACTTTCAATTTGGAATTAAATGTTTTAATTTCAATTTTGAATTGATTTCAAAGGGGGAGAAGAATTATGTGATTAAGGAGAAGAATTATGTGTCTAATTAGGTGAACCAACGATAGACTGAAGACAAACAAAGCATGGTGAATATTTGGTAATGTAAACCGGGATTCCTATTCACCAATCCACAACAACAATCATAGGCGTTGATATTTGTATTTCCATCAATGCCAAAGGGGGAGATTGTTGGCATTTTGCATATAGAATGCATTAATGATATGTTGTCATTGATGTCAATTGAACCGGTGAATGGTATTCATGATATTGCTGATGTTATTGTTGTTATTGCTATTGTGTTGTAACTGGTATGATAAAATTTAAGGAAGATGTTGTAAACCAATATATGGTACTTTGTATGTTTAACCGGTGTAAAGGGTTAAACCTTTCTATGTTATGTAACTGGTAAACCCTACCAGTTGTTTTCTGTTAAACCCTAATCGATCAAGTTTGTTGGTTTAAGATCTAACGTTGAGTCATAATGATGGAGACAAGTGTGATCATTGTATGAGGATTAGTTAGAATTGATTTGGCGCGTTTGTTTATTATCTTGGAAAGGAGCAAAGTGGATTGCATCTAATGCATAACACGTGATGAGTTACAAGTCTGATGAAGCAGTGATCAAGGAGCTGTTGGAATTTTCTTGATTAATGTGAAGAGATTGTTATGATTTCTAATGGTCAAGATTTTACCGACTTGTTTGTAATATCGATGATGAGAATTAGGTTTTTGTTGTGTTACCGATCGAGTTGATTTGTATTTAAGGTCGATGATATTGTTTTGTTAGGAGTTGGTCAAGTTAACAAGATTGACAGAAACCAGTTGAGTGTGTGGTTGCCTAACTGGTGGATGTATCTACAGTCTGAGTAAAGGCAGATTGAAGCTTAAGAAGGATCTGATCAAGCAGATGTAGTGCTATTCAGACAGATCAAGAAAACCTGTAGTTTTCTAACAATTACAACAGAAATTGAAATCCCCTAACCGGGTAAGCTCTAACAAGCTTGGTTACTTTCTAAATCCTCTCACAAGGTGGTCCATTAGTTTGGATTCTCAATTCCTCAAGGAGGTTACTCCTTGATGAATACTAAGAGGGGGGGGGTGAATTAGTATACCAAAAAACACTGCACTTAAACACTTAAACAATCTAAAGATAAACTGGTAAAACAGTTTAACAGACAGACCAGTTATCACACATGCAAACCAAAATGAAAATAAAGCATTCACCCACAAAAGCAATACAACCATAACAAAAGATATTTGACGTGGAAACCCAAATGGGAAAAACCATGGTGAGATGGAACTCACAAGTCACTATCTACAGAATAGAAACCAGACCGGTTAAGGTCAGATCGGTTAAGGTCTTACAATGGTCTTCACCATAAAAGATCCTGTTAGGAATCTCAATCTCTGTTAGGAGATAAGTCCGATCAAGGACTACCTTGCTAGAGGATTTTAGATTCACAGAGGTGAACCACTTTGTTAGAGGATTTTACAAAAGGCTTTTGGGCCTACCCGGTTAAGGGCTACAGACTTGTCAAAGATGTGAGTAATCAACAAGTGTTTGATCTATCTAATAGCATGGACTACTCAGTTAGATCCTTGATAGCTAGTTCTTAATGCAATCCTGCATTACTTCAGTCTTCTACACATTCATATTCTTTTCAACTCCTCAACCACCTTAAACCCTAGCCACAACATAAACCCTTTTAGCAACAAACTAAAACCCTAGACATGATGTCCTTTTAAAGGAATTTGATTTCATGTCGGTCCAATAGGATTACATTTCAATTTCCTAGGTTCAATGAATCTAGACATACTCAGTAGCACGACACAAGAAGCACCGCCAGTGTGTCGACACCATCAAACAATCAGTGGATTGGTAACTCATCACAAAATGCTAGTTGGTAACTCATCACAAAATGCTAGTTGGTAACTCATCATAGGGTATTACTGGTTCATACACAAAGCCAGTTGCCGGTTTGAAAAAAATGAAGACTAGTAGAAATGTGTTATGATGCTTTAATCCCTCGTACCGCTTGAGGTCAACATGTCACTTTAGACCGGTAAACACATTCTGCAAAACATCAATAGTCTAATGACTATAATACAACATACTTGTAACATACTGGTTGAAACAAATACCGGTTGTGCTCTAACTCATACATATAAAGAGGATCTTAATGCAAGTGTGTGTCCTTCAATGACAATCACAACATAAACATCAAGAATGCCAACACTCCTAACAGGGTATTGTTCTTTTCATCAAGGCATATTTGTAAATCCCTTAACCGGGTGATTCTTAACAGAATCAATTCTTAATAGGACTTATTGTAAAAGCTTTAATAGGCTTGGCTCCTAACAGGGAAAACTTCAAAAGAGTTTAGATAGCTAACCTTTTGAGTCTCTCTCACCATGGTTTTTACCTATTTGGGTTTTCCATGTATAAATATTTGTGTCAAGTGGTGAATGCTTTTGTGGTTATGATCTTATTTTTTGATTTGATTAACTACTTAACTATTCTGATAAGGCATGATGACTAGAAGCATTGAGAGATGAATATGTTGACATATGATTAAGCATTTTTTATGTTTACAAGATTGAAGTTGTGTACTATTGAGTTATCATAACAGTCAAACTGATTGATGTTGGTTGATGTTGGTAATCTTCGAGATATTATCTTGACTGAGTTCTTTGTTGATAAGTTTATTTTGAGTTTGGGAGTTTGTATCAGTTTTTTAGTTTACTGATTCACCCCCCCTCTCAGTAATCTACCAGATACTTATTCTTTCATCAAACCATCAAACTGATACTGGCATTATCTAAGTGTTCATGAAGTCTAGTGCACTACTATGCAATGTCCTCCCTTGCACACACTATCAGAGATTCAAAATGAACACAATAGAGACAATACTTCACACAATAGAGACAATACTTCACACAAATTGAGGGCCCATAATACTCAAGGTACAAAATGACCACTATAGACAACAATGACACAAGAGAGAGTCCAAGAAGAAAAAGATCATCAAATCCAACATCAAATCATGAAAAAAAATTATCGGCTAAATTAATCAAGAATTAAATCGTGACAAGTGTCACCACATAAAACAACATAGATGAAAGAAGAATTATAGAAGTCCAAAAATTAAATTGACTACAACGATGCTAGAACCAATCACAAAATAACTCAAGGCAAATGGCCAACTTATCCAAATCTACATCACAAGGTGACCATTATCAGCCACACCAAAGGGAGTAACTGCTACACATCGGTCGAGGGTACAAAACCATAAATGTGTTAGAGAGTGCGTGCCAAACATTTTAAACCATAAGTTTATTTATATTCCCATATTTATTTTATCATTTTATTGTAGTCTAATCTTTTACAAGGTTCTAGGCAAGTGTCCTTTATGAAAGAAGACATGCAAGGCAGAAATAAAATGTTTCATACACACAAGGAATATACTAATGACATGATTAATATTCAAGATATCATATTTATGAAGTTATTGCATTTACCAAGTTACACCAGAAATAGATATCAAAATCTCATCTAATCACTCGATAATGTACTACAATATTCACCATTTCCCTTAATGCACAACAAATAACATAGAAATGATAACAATAATCTACATAATGTTATTGAACAATTTAATCAATCATATATTCACACAAGTAAATTTACTCATAAGGAATGGTTCTCATTACTTTATTGCCAAACAAAATTTAATATCAAACTTGTATTACACCTACTCCCATCACCTATGACCATTTTCTAACTCACTATTAACCAATCAGTTTGTTAATATTAAGCATAAAGCTAGATATCATAGCCTTACATACAACTTACTTTATCTCCATTTTCATTTCATGCCACACAATTTCAAGTACATGCTTGCATTATTCTATTCAAACTCATCTCCTATCATCATTTAACTATATCATCCGTAGACCAGGTATTTTCAGCAATTCAAGGAAAATTATCATTTAGAGTCACAATACACATTCATATAATTTATTATCAATTCATCCTAATAGAATTTGTTAAGCAAACACTTTCTCAAAATTCAAATAAGGTAAGGAGATAACATCTTTTCTTATTCTATCCATTTGATCAAGCAAAATATTTTATCAAAACCGCACAACTCCTACCCAAAGCTGATTTTTATATCACCAAACCAATTAAAGGCATAATGGTATGACTTAATTTTCCTATTCATGCAATGCACCAACCTTTAATTCATTCAATACACATATTATAACATGATCTTTTAACCTATTAGTTCATAAATTTTTTTTACATTATTTACAAAAAATATACTCTATTTAACTAATCCTTCTTTGAACAAAATTCATGAATGCAATGCATAAATTTTGATCTTCGATGCAAGTATATTCCATCCAAACTTCTCTTTTAATGTTTTCAAAATCATATTTGTCATTGAGTATTCAATGCTTCTACTTAGTGTTAAGAAACTCTTAAGTTCTATAAATCTTTTATCCAAATAGAGAAAAGAGGGAGAAAAGCATTGTCAAACAATCACTATATGCACATCAAAATTGTACACAGACAATTTGAATTTTCCTAGACATGCCATATTTATCGCACCATGCAACTTCTTACACCATTTTATAAGATATGCAAATTCAATCTTCCATGAGGTCTCCTAGTATGACAAATGCAACTAGAGATCCTAAAATCCTTATTAAAAATTATGATTCACCTAGCCAATTATTTCTCACATATAGAGTCTTACGCAATAATCCTATTTAGTACCACACAACACCAATTAACTGTTTACATTTTTCGAAGAAGGGTAAGGGAAGTTGAAGGACACTATTAATCTACTATTTTCTATCTATTGTTGCAACTCATGCAAATTATTCTATTTTCACATCATGATCTATACTAAATCATTCTTATATGCATAATACAAACATTTCATCTTACCACTCTTGATCAAATCAACATAACAAGCTAATCCTATAAACATGGCATCCATTAAATGAATACACACAATTTTCTCTCTCTATAACATAACCATTTATATAGTGAAAACAACCTTTATCATATAGACAAGCGCTTGAAATACAAACAAGAAAGACCACACAAAATCATATATAAATCACTCACATCCAGGAGACATGCATAAGAAATAACTACACAAATTACCCATGATTGTAATTTCTAAAGGGCTTAGGAAGAGATCATAAGCATAGATATCTTAAAATCTCCAGGGTTCTAGATGCTTTTTCATCACCAATCTTATAAACAACTATAATCAAAAGAACATTATAACATACCACACAAGACTAAGGGTAACCACCTGAACTAGAGATCCTAATGTTTGCAACACGGGCTTTGATACCAGATGCAATGCCCCCAAAATAGCCTAGAGAAAATAACCAAACTAACTAACAAATAGAGATATATATATTTTTAAATCATCTACTAATGCAACATGGTAAACTATCATTACTTTAAGTAATAGATTAACATCACATGAATGCATAAACATCATGAACACACATATAACTTATTACAACATTTAATGCAAGTAAAATTAACATCTTATCCATAAACATATATCCATTCATTCTTACCCCTAGGGTATATTTACATCACTACTAACTAACAACATCACAATAATACATCCATATCAAGAAACCATTAACACCCATTTTATTTAAATTCCTCTCGATACTTCCTTTCTAACATGAGAATCATTCATTTCCAATGAATACTTATCAACCCCATTAACTCTCTAGGTTCATTTTATTACTCCAATTCCAAATATTCCTAATTTTCCATTTCTTCACTAACCATCTAACTCAATATGAATCCAATTAGTATTATCAACATATAAGAAATTCTAATTCTGTTTCTTATTAATTTCATCATTCATCTCATCAAGATGACATATACTCAACCATAAACAAGTCTATACAACAAATGCTAGTTACTTTCCAAATGAGATTACTTGTAACAAGATCATCTAGTAACACCATATATACAATAAGGACACACATAGAGAACCATTTCGAATCTTATTCCATCTAGATCTCTATCTCTTTTCTACCTAATGAACATTCCTTCTACATGTATAATACAAAGAATACAACATCCTATTCCATTACAAAATCATAACCTCAACTATCTCATCATCTTGTCCTATTGCATAATAATACATGGTACACATACTTAGCCTCTTACATTTACAATATCACCATGATACATAAAACTATTTAAACACATAGAAATCAGCTCCGCATAAAGAAGAATCATAGAGTCCATACAAATCTACAACTACACATTCCAATCCATAATCCAAAGACAACTAACATTAAAGATTAACATCTTCCAATCAAGGCATACATGATCATCAACATATCCACTATCATACATAATATTTACAAAAGATAATATAATCATATCACTCAATCATTTAATTCCTTTTTAATCTAGAAATATATACACATTGATTATCCATTTACATCAATCTCATCCAATACATCTCATTCTGAAATCAATCTACTACTAGTCCTAATACTTATGTTCACAATATATTAATTACATAGCTTCCTTTAATGTTACATCTTTCTCGAGATACAAAACACATGATATTAATTCCAATTTCATAGATTCCAAAGATCCATCCACATGATAAGATAATATAGATCCATATCCATGCACACATGCATCCAAAGAAGAACATCCAATTGGAAGAAGGCATCAACCACTTGAACATGTGGAACCAAATAGGAACCACCTCCATGCTAGGAGATGACATGGGGTTCCAACTTACACTCAAGACCTAGGCTGACACCTAACAACCAAGGGATACAACATGACATCACAAGACAATGATCAGAAATCAAGAACAATTACAACACATGGCTTAAATCAACAATAGGCCCTCTAGAGGTGAAATCAACAAAGAAAGGCATATGGATAATGGACAAATGTGGGGTAGAGTATCATCACATGCTTTCTGCATGTGGAATCTGTCTCAACCTTGGAGCCAATCAAGAGAGAATGGTACACCGCTTCAGTGGTCTTCCCAATACTAGATCCCAAAACCACCTCCCTGGGCATCATTGGGGCACAAGATCATAATCCTCGGTTTCATTATCTTGATTAGGTGAATTCATAATTACCCAAACCCACTAATCAATTGTTATTAATGTTATCACTTGCAATTACAATTGAAAACTCTTCATGTGCTTCCAACTGGTCTAGACCCTTTACTAGCGGTCTATTGCTCATGACTCTAGTCCTACACATGAAAGAGCCCACTCTCCCAACCATGGAACATAACAATAGGGTAAACATAACGATAACATAATATGAACATAATTCAAAAGATGAAATGATAGTCATAAACATCCACAAGGACTAAGCATTAAGAATCAATCCATCTAGCTCACAATGCCAAATCACAACAATAATAAAAAGGCCTCAAGAAGGACAAATAAACATAAATAGGGTAATACATGAATCCAATAACATAGAATGATCCTCCACATTGAGGCACAACATAACCATTCACTGGAGCTACAATTAACCATCCTCAACAACAAGGAGTCACTCAATTTGCTGGAGGAACATATCAAAACCTCAACGAACAAGTGAAATACTTCTTGTCAGAGCTCAAATGAATTCAAATACATCAAACATGAATAGGAAAGTGCCCCAAAAATCTCACACACGCCATAACAAAGCCTCTAGAGTCAAAACAGATCAGAAAAATGAACCGAGAAAGGCAAAAACCACCAAAACCCCAAATTATAGCACTTTGGTGCTACTGTCAGTACAATAGCGCTATTGTTCTTTGAAGTGGTACTATTGTAACAAAGAGAAAAACTCATGGAAAACAGAACACATAAGGACTCAAACTTAATTAGATTTGGGCACAGACCTTACAATGGTGTAAATATGACCTAAAAGTCATTATAAGCCAATAAGAAACCCAAAAAAAGACTTGTTAAGGCCAATAAGACCACACATCCAATAATTCCAACATATACCGGTAATAAGTTGCACAAAAAAGATCACAAACATAGCCATTCTAGATCTAATCAAACCAAATGGACACATGACATAAGGAGATCCTGAAACAGGGTATGCAACAACAAATAAATCTCTACAAAACCAACCGTTACCACAATGAATTTACATGAAAATTATTATCAACATATCAACATACACAAATGCCCCTTTTCGACACTAAAACACATAAATTCATAAAATCATATATAATTTTTTTCCCAAAATATTATTCCCAATTACTGATAATAGAATTGTACACACCTAAAAATGCTCCGAAGATAATTAATTAAATATGTAGTTATTTAATTAATAACCCTTCCCAATTAATTGAATTCACAAATCATTTGATTAATTTCCCCATTCATCTACTTATAAATAAATATAAGGATTTATTCATTAAGTTCATTTCAATAACCCCCTTTGATTAATTAATCTAAATTAATTAAATCCCCCCTCCCCCCCATTTAAATCAATTCTTCTAATCGCATAATTAAGATTAACAAATTCAAATTTGTTGAGATTAATTATCCATTTTCCTAATTATTTGAATTTCTAAATTCAAATGAGTAATTGTCTCCTAACTTCTAACCATCTAGCCTAACCACCCCCTAACCTAACCCATTCTATGTAATCTTGGGTTTAACTAACCCTATCCTATCTTGCACATCCTAACCTCTTTTATTCTAACCTCCCATGAGTTGGATATCCCCTCCTTGAGACACATGGCACTTTGGCCACATGTCTTCTCCCTTGGACACTTGCCCTCTCATGAGAAAGGTTCTTTGACACTTGTCACCATAGAGATGACATGTGTCCCTTCCTCCAGCCACTTCTCCAACTTCCTCAATTATAGCCCTTGATATCTTCAGATCGAATCCAGACCATTGATTCCTGCCACCTCAACTTTGGCCTTCGGAATCTTATAAATACCCCTCATTTTGGAGTAATAAAGATCCCTTGCACTAATAGTTTTTGCATACTTAGTATAGGCATTTTATATCTTAATCATCTAGCTTAATTGGCAATTAGATCAATATTAGCATGTTTAGAATAGTTTTTGGCATGCTAATTTAGTTTCCATTTATCAATCGTGCAGCTTAAATCATCATTTTAGCTAAATCATGCATCAATCAATCATACAATAAATCACTTGCATTATCATGAAGTAGCTACTCAACTTTTGAGTTGCCACTTTTGAGGTTATTTCTCCGCTGAGAGCCAACATCCAACATCTTCAAGGTCCTTAAACATAGAGGAAGATGGTGACATCTCAAAGGAGCTTTTGGTTTACTTTTATTTATCTTCCAATTTGCTTCATAATTTCATTTATATTGTCTCATTAATTATGCTTGTTTATTGCAATTGACCCTAATTTTAGTAGCACATTAATTGGCACTCACCATGGGGCTTAGCACTTTTGATCTTTAACAAGTTTTCTTGGAGGAAATCTCATTGATAGGCTGATTAGTTTTTTCGGTGCACAAATTAGCTCTTTCAGGCTCTAGATTCGCATTCTCAGTCTCCATTTTAGCGTCCCGTGATCTCAAATGGCATTCATGGGAGATTTTTCAACTCTGGTTTTATGTTTTTTTTGTTCTTTAGCATTTTCAGTCTCTGTGTTAGCATTCTTGGTGTATTTTGCAGCATTCATGGTCATTTTGGCAACTCTCCTAGTCATTTTGGTAGCGTTCCTAGTAATTTTTGAAGCGTTCCTGGTCATTTTGGCAGTGTTTCTGGGGTTCAGAGCTACATTCTTGGTCATCAGAGAAACGTTTTTAGTTAATTTGACAACTTTCTCATTTTTTCATTAATAATTTCAGTGTCATATTCTACATTTCTCATTTATGCATCTGGATTGTCATTTTCCCGAACCTAATTCAGAGTTTGTTGATTTTGTAGGTACTCATTTTGTTGTAAAAGACCAAAGTTACAAACCATTTCGCCATCAAAGAATGCAATATAAACTACTAACTTTGTTTGTAGCCATGGGATTTTGTACTTCCTTTTGATAAACTAGGCACATAGACTAATTAGAATGGAGATGAACAAACAACCATGTCTTATGTGTTTTTGATGAGAGACGAGTATGCTCTCACCTTTCTTAGGTGATCAGAAACTAGACTCATGTTTTCTTTTCAATAGTGCATATCTTTAGCGGGCTTGCCCTCTCGAGAAGCCCAAAAGGCTGGTGAGAGGGGAACAACCCAAGTAGGAACGACTAACGCCAAGTACTCCAATCCACTATAAAATAAACATGATTTAATGAAAATCAAGTCAACGAGAGTGCTCATGAATAGCTCTCCTCCGTACCTTCGGGTATATCAAACCTTGGTTTTCAAGGCTGGGAGACCTCTTAATTGAGTTTATACCCGACACATCGAATAGATCCCTTACTAGTTCCAATTAAAATTAGAAGCTACCCGATTTACCTTTGAACATTATTATCTTCTCAATGCAGGGATGGGGAAGAATCTCTCCCGAAGACACTCACCATAGGGGGCGAAAAGGTTGTGTGATTTGATAGGGTACCAAGATGTGGGCTGAGAACTAATAATGAAGCCAATTTCCTTAGGATAGGCTAAATGGTGCATTTTCAATTGTTCACAACCCGTGAAAACTTGGGCTTTCTTTAAAGATTCTTGAACATACACTTTATGTGTCCTTTGGGACAAAATACAATCTGGCTTATGTGTTTGTAAATTGCGTCAAGATATCATGCATTGCAGCTTAGCAAAAGATGCAAACTCAAACTTCAAACTGTCAAATTTACACATTTTACAACAGATTTTCTTTTTTGGTCCAAACAGTAGCTCTCTCGGTCCAAACAATAGCTCTCTCAGTCCAAACAACATCTCTTTCAGTCAAAACTTTAGCTCTTTTGGTCCAAACAACAACTCTTTCAGTCAAAACAATAACTTTCTCAGTCCAAACAACAAATCTTTTAGTCAAAACAATAGCTCTCTCAGTCCAAACAACAACTCTTTCAGTCAAAACAGTAGCACTCTCAGTCCAAACAATAGCTTTCTAGGTCCAAATAGTAGCTCTCTCGATTAAAACAGTAGCTCTTTCAGTCCAAACATTAGCTCTATAGACAATAGCTCTCTCGATTCAAATGTCAGCTCTCTCAGTCCAAACAGTAGCTCTCTCGATCAAAACAATATCTCTTTAGGTTCAAACAATATCTTTCTCAATCCAAACAACAACTCTTTCAATCAAAACAATAGCACTCTTGGTCCAAACAGTAGCTCTTTCAGTCAAAACAATAGCTCTCTCGGTCTAAACAGTAGCTCTCTCAGTACAAATAGTAGCTTTCTCGGTCCAAATAGTAGTTATCTTGGTGCAAACAATAGCTCTTTTAGTCCAAACATTAGCTCTACAAACAATAGCTCTCTCGGTCCAAACAATATCTTTTTTGGGTCCAAACAATAGCTCTCTCAGTCCAAATAGTATCTCTTTCGGTCCAAACATTAGCTCTACAAACAATAGTTCTCTCAGTTCAAATGCCAGCTCTCTCGGTCTAAATGTCAGCTCTCTCGTACCAAATGTCATCTCTTTCGATCCAAACATCAACCCTCTCGGTCCAAACGTTAGCTCGTACGGTCCAAAACGTCAGCTCTTACGATCCAAATGTCAGCTCTTACGGTCCAAATGTTAGCTCTTATGATCCAAATGTCATCTCTCTTGGTTTAAACTTTATCTCTCTTGGTTTGAATGTCAGCTTGCTCATGTTTCAACATTAGCTCTCCAAGTTTGCACTTGCTAGGTCTAAACATCAGTTGTCTGAGTCTGAAAATCAAATATTTGGGTCAAGACAACATTCTTCTAAGTTTAAACAACCATTTTCTGAGTTTAAACTTAACTATTTTGAACTTTAGAGTCACTAAATTGTATAATAGCATTTTTGGTTCAAACAATGGTCAGTACAACAATGTTCTTGGTCCGCTTCATAGCATTTTTGGTTAGTACCATAGCATTTTCAGTCCAAACAACAATGTTTCTGGTCAGTGGTCATTCTGTTAGCATTTCTAGTCATTTTGTTAGCATTTCTGGTCATTTTGTTAGCGTTTATGGTCAGTATAGCAGCGTTTCTTGTCATTTTGTTAGTGTTTCTAGTAAACTACATCAAAATTAGAAAACAAAAGCAACCCATTTCTCAGACAAATAAGCATAGAGATTAGGTCATCTTCTCGGGACACTTAGTTAGGTTATCTTCTCTCAAAACATATTCAAAGATAGACACACTAAGGTTTTCAAGTATTCATCTCCAACAAGTTCAAGATCCAACATCTCAAAGTGCATCATCACATTTTCTTTGATAAACTGATCTCTCAAACATAGTTTCTCATCAGGATCTATCATCCTTTATCACGAAACTACAACTCTTGATCAAACTAACCTCCTTCTCTATCATAGGATATATCATTCCTATTGAACTTGATCATATCAAAACCACAAAATTTGCACTCCAAACTAGGATCGAAAAACTTGCAAACTCGCAAATACTTGAATGACCATTTCGTGTTGTTTGAAAAAGAGAGAGCTTAGTCAAAAAGTGATCTTGAAAAAAAGAATATTTCTCTACATCAATCGCAAACTCTTATTGGAACATCACATATTCTTATACCGCTATCATCATTATCTATGTGGTTGTGGAAATGAGTTCAACAATGAACCTCTGAGAACGTAGGCCTTGCAACAAAGATTAGGATTATCCCAATCTCTCAATAGAAGTGGTCGTATCAATTTATCATATTTACCTCAATAATTGATCACTTATTGAGACATATTATAGAAAATCGAAACCTCACAAAGCATTCAAAACACGTGTATGCCCATTTTAACTAGGGCTCAGAGATAAAAAATCAAGGAAACAAAAATAGAAACACCTGAAATAGAAGAAGATCACGAGGAAATGGAACAAGGAAATGAAATAGAAGAAGAGATAATTGACCAACACATCAGAGAAATCCAACAAGATCCTAAATTTTATAAATTCATGGAGAAAATATTGGAGGGCAAAAAAGAAAAATACTTCCCAATGTTAGCAAAAATTGGTGCTAAACTTCCCCAAGATTTTGACATAAACAACTTAAGACAAAAGGAAGGATCAAGTGACACTCACAATGAAAATGAGCAAAATGAGGAAACTCTCAATCTCAGGAAGGATGACACAAGAACTCCTGAGGACACAAGAAGAACTCATGATGATACAAGAACGAACACATGAAGAACTAATGATGACACAAGAAGGATTCGTGATGATACGAGAAGAAATCATGTTGACACAAGAACTCATGATGATACGAGGATAAATCTTGTCGATGATCCTCTTTTAAATCTCACTCAACAAATACAAACTCTACAACAACAGATTCAAGATATGGAAAATGGAACAAGTGTCAAGAGATATTCATTAGAAGACATTTGCTCATATCCTTTGACAAGAGTTTGAACATGGTACCGTTTCCATAATATTGTGAGATCCCAAAATATGATAAATATAATGGGAAAACTAATCCACAAGATTACATCAAAGAGTTCTACACAATGAGCATGTAATTCTCTCACAATGAAACATCTCATGTGGTTATTCCCTAGAAGTTTGAGTGGATAATCAATGGAGTGGTTTTCCAAATTACCACCTGGGATTAGATCATTCGAAGAGTTGGTAAAAAAATTCATTTCACAATACTCTTACAACATACATCATCAGATAACTATGTTGGATTTGTTCAATATTAAACAAAAAAGTGGAGAGTCTTTCATGACCTTTTTGCAGATATGGAGACGTTTATTCAACAGATATCCTAGACCAGTGCTTGATCATGAAAAGATGAAAATATTCATTGATAATCTAATAATTGAAATGAGTTATAGACTCAAATTACAATGTCCTCCTATTTTTACAAAGATGATTGAAAACGACCTCAAAATTGAGGATGCTATGATTAAGAAAGGAGAATTGAAACTCTATAAAGAAGGAAATAATTCGTTAAACTCCTTCAACAATAACAATAATAAAAACCACAATAATGAAAAACCTAAATTTTGGACAAGAAACAACAATGTTGTGAATGATGGAGTAGATGACAATAATGTTAAACCACAACAACCTATTTTCAATCTATCAAGCAGAGCACCAGTGAGTAATAAGGACAACAATGCTAAACCAAATCATTCTTTCCCAATATAGGTAGAAAATTTACCAAAATTGGTGAACCATTACAATCAACTTTAAAAATCTCTTCTTGCAAACAAATTAATCACTTGCTAATAGAAGAGCCCTATAAATCATGCACTCAAATGGAAGCTCCTTTGATGTAGCATGTATATCAATTTTTCTAGCTAAAATGATCTGCAAATATTCTCGAGCCAAATACCACAAATAGTATTGCCGACTAGAATAGAAACACTCCATCTTTTACAAATTTTAAGCATTCTTAACTAAATGCAAGTTGCACTTCAATATTTTAATCTATGTTTATGATTAGAACAACAATGACATTGTCTACTGACCTGCAATCTATTCCACATAAATGTGTGCAAATAAAATTAATAATCTATTCTACATAAACGTATGCAAATAAAATTCATGTCCCTTAATAAGTTAATACACAAGATTCGATTCTACTTTTGCAAATGTCTGATACTAAGACATATATACTAGAATTAGTAAAGAAAAAAACCATTACACATGGTGCTGCAACATCAGGTTACTTAGTCAAACACATAATGACACAACATCATTACACTAAATTTGAACTAACGTGTTAATGGACTTGCAAGAAGCAAAGAACACTAACATCAATCAGTGCTCAATTATTTTCAGTTTTATTCTGTATTAGTTGGGAAAACCTTCACCCATACCATTATAACGTGTAAATGAGAAAATCTAATTTGAATAGATATAAGAAAATGATTAATGCCACTTGGTGCCTCTGTACTCAAATATATATCTATTGACAAAACATTAACATATGCATTATAGAGACTTAGTATATAAGTTTAGAACTGAATTGAGATTTCAGATTCACTTGTGTCAACACACAAATAAGAGAATTCACTACTTTCATTGTCAATGTGCATAAATTTTAACCCATATTAATAATTGGCATCTATATATATTAAATTGAACGTGCTTGCAACTTGGAACATTTAGATACACAAATATCAGACTAGTCAAATGTTCATTCATTCTTATATTCAAGTAGTAGCTTTATAATAGCATATAAATACCTCAAGGTTTTGCAAAGCTCTTGTTTAAATATTCACACAGCTAATATTACAGTTTGAGTGGATGCCTTCTTCCATCACAATATCTGACTTCAGCTATACATGGGAAAATTCAAAAATACACTGGAATTAAAACATGTTTTGTCCACTATGCTGCCCCAAATTTCAAGTTAAATATAAATGGCACTTGAAAATGATTTATACACTATCATAAGTCATTTATAGGTGTCAAGCATATGGTGCCATCATATGGTTTTGATAAAAGATTACAAATCTTGATCTGAAACTTAATAACATAAATATGTTAGGCCCAATATGGAAAGCTAATGTACTGAGAGGGGAGGGGTGAATCGATACTTCAAATCTTTTCTTCAACAATAACTTTACCGTTAAGCATAAACCAAAAACTGCTGTAACATAATATAATGCTAAAACAAATAAATAACAATCATACATGATTCACTCCATAACACATATATTCTGGTTACGCAGAAACTCTTGGTTAGAGAGAAAAACTGCGGTGGGGATGACACCCACAACTTCACTACTGCAATAATAAAGGTTGCTCGGTTAGAGCTTCATGTTTAGCTATTTCTGATAGCTTACCCTGTTAGGAGTATCAAGATCTTTAGATCTACCTTGCTAAAGGATTTTACAACACTTATTCTAAAATGCTGCACCTAGTTAAAGGCTTTACAATTTATAGACTTCGTTAGAGTCTTTTAACCTGTTAAAGGTTTCTCTTACAACTCAAAATATTACAATCAAAATCTTACAAAATATCTACAACTTCACATCTGAAATGTTATAGCAGATTCTATGTGCTCAAAATGAGATTACCTTGTTTATAGCATACCTCGGTAACCCATAAATTTACTCAGTAAACCTTTCTGTTTACTTTGTTTCTTGACTGTTCTCTTAAATCCTTCTTGGTGACCTCTATGTATCTTTGTCAATCGCAACAGTCATAACACTCAATGCTTTCCCATGATTTTGCTTTTCACATATGTCTTGCTTCACACACATTTTTGATCCTTCATTCATGCTATATAAATAGATCTCTTGTAATGGTGATCTTGTTCATGCTTCGATCTTGCAAACATGATTCATTAAATGATTAATCATACAAAATTATTTCATTGGATAGATGTTCTCAAAATCATACAAAATCTTAAGTGCAATTTCCAATGTGTTAACGGTTTCTTGTTCCTCGATCTTTGTAACACGTTTCCCATATGTGTCTAGGTTCAATGAATCTGGTAGCACGTTTTACTTGGTGTGTATGAACTCGGTATACCATCTTTGCTGCTCGGTAGTCATAGAACGTTACTCGGTAAACAACTCGGTGTATACTAAACTTTCTGACTCCTTTCTTCTATAACCGACTGCTATGTGCTTACCGACTTAATATTTTGGTAGTAATAATCGACTAGAGTATATAGAATGACTTTGGACATAAAACTAATGACAACTTAGTAAATAGTAACAATCTCCCCTTTTGACATTAGTTTTGAAATGTTTGACAAAACTTCTTTCAAAGTCATAACTCAAAAAAAAATCTATATACTTACAAAATTTGACTATACTGACAGTATATACAATTGTCAATAAAATAGTATACTCAGATATACTCCCCTTATCAATATACTGTACATAACTCTGATTATGCATGCGTTGTGATCGATATTCTATATTCACTACTCGGTTCACTGCTCCCCCTGTCAAAATTATCTGTATACACGAATATGTTGATCTGCTTGGTATACTCCTCTTGTATACACTATACTCCCCCTTTTTGACAAACATCAAAACTAGTTACCATTCGGTGGAGGCAACTGGTCAAAAATGGATTTATACTTTGTTCTTGCATCAGTGAGAGTGGCAGAGAGGGCATCTTTGACACTATCCACGAGTGAATTCTGAGCTGTAATATCAGCTAATAGTGAAATCAGACCATCTAAAGTGCTTCCCTCTGGCTGAGTGGATAAGGAGGTAGCCTTGTTGATCTGTTCTTGGATGGAGGACAAGTGTGGAATGAATAAGGTTTGAAGAGTCATAATGTCCATCCTTATTTTGTGCTCTTCATTCCTAAGTTCCAATTGTTGAGCCATGAGCGTTTGTAACTTGGTATAGAAATTTTGAATAGAACTTGGTTCAGTGGTCAATTTATTGGAGAGATCAATGATCTCTTTTTCAATCACTTCTATTTTATTCTTGATATCTTTAATAAATAAAGAGAATGTATAGAGTTTCTAAAATAAATAAAGAATGTGCTTGAGTTGAGGGGACAACTCAGCAATAAATTTGACAAGTTTTACTTTACCGATAGCAATGGCTTTCTGCACTTCTTCAATCATTTTGCAGTGAGCTCTTTGTCCTTCAATTTGCTTAGGTATTCAGATGCATCTACTCCATATGCTTCTATTTTAGTGAGGAGTTCATCCAGTTGAATATGGATGGCTGCATCTTTTGTTACTGTAGCTTCAGGTAGCATTTCTGTTAAGAGTGCTTTGACCTTTTGAAGTACTCTATTTTTCTTTTGAAAAGCCATTTGTTTTTCTTGTTCGGCTTTGGCTTTGCATAGTTCACCGAATTCAATAAGTGCTTGCCCCTTTAATTTGGATATGTCTACATTTGGCAACACAATTGGTTTTGACAAATCTAACTTGAAACTATGCTTTTTCATTTTTTTTTCTTTAGAGGAGGAGGCTTTCACCAGTTGAACTAATACAATGGCTTGGGAGGCTTGTGTACCCTTGGTAGGTTGCTCGGTAGAGGCAACACTTTTGTCAATTTCTTTAGCCTCAGATGTAGCCTTCGGTGAATCCTTTCTCGGGGTCTCAGTTGTAACATTGTCATTAATTGAAGGGGCTTGAGAAGTATGTTCCCCGGTGGCCTGAGAAGTAGCTTCTCCTTTTGTAGACTGGTGACCCTCTTTTCCTTGTTCAGTATCCCGAGGTGTCTCAGTTGAAACATGTTGACTTACCGGAGGATAGGACTTGACTTGTTCCAAAATTGACTCACTTGATACTAGTTTGGCATAAGCATTCCCTTCTATCATTTCCTGTTCCTGTTCCTCGCTATCCATGACATCCTCATTAGGTTGGATAGTTTCAGCAAGATCTTGCTTGGTGATATCTACTATTTCAACTTCACCTTGCTCATCAACACTCTTGATTCAAAAAATTTCTTGCCATTTTTCTTTCGTCTCTTTCTCTACTTCAAGGTAAAGGCCATTCATTAGTTTCAAGGATCTTTGCTTGACTAGGAAGTTTGTGTGGTAGTTTTTTAGATGTTCACTTATCTCATCTACCGACATGTCTGGAAAGAGATGCACTAGACTTCTTTCTCTCATCTTCTTTTCTGAGTCCATAGCATATTTCCACCTGTTATCAATGTGTAAGTACAATGATTTTGGAAGAGAATTAGTTACTTCCAATGGGACCAATTGAAATTTAAGAAGTGTGCATACAACTGACTCTTCTATTTGCCTCTTTTCTTCTTCTGTCCGAGAGTCATATTTGACGTACCTAAATGCTCCAAATCCACCATGTTGTTTCAAATTGGCACAAAAATTATCAACACTATGTACATCTTCCTTTTTGCTTTTGACAATCTGAAATTTGTTTTTGTCTTCAGATTCGGTGTCACTTGACTCTTTATTCAAAATGAGTTTCTGAGTAGACTTCTTATAAGTTTTTGTTACCTTTGGAATTGCAACATTTTTCTGTTTCTTACTCAGTGACACTGCAGATGATCTAATGTTTGGGCATTTCACTGGAGGAGTCGGTGATACCTGTGATGTATCCTATTTCTTCCTTTTCAAAATTTTCCCTTTTGGCAACTCGGTGCTCAATGTAATAGCTGCTTCTTGGGCTTCAGATTCCTCCTTGGTGATGACTTGAATGCTCTTGACAGGAGTGGAGGAAGAACCTTCTCCAAATTTCTCTGTTAATGCTTTAGTCATTTTTGTTGCTTTCCTAGTAGCCTTTGGTACTACAATGCTCATTTTGACTTTTTCTTTAACTTCTTCATATGTACCATATCTGATCTCGGTAGCATGCCTTGGTAGTGCAAGAAAAGTATCTATCTGCTGCTGTGTAATGTCAAAATCAATCTCATAACCCATAGGTGGCAAAGATTAAGTTCTCAGTTCTACCACATTGACATAGCAGTAGTCGGTATCCACTTCAAAACATATATTGTCCTTATATTTTTCCACTAACTAGGGTGGTATCCTATACCTGTTATGCATCTTTTCCTGAAACTTGCTAAAATAATCATCCTTAATCTCATTGAAGTTATCACCTAGCTGTTTGATGAAGTCATTGATTTGATGGGTGATTGGTCGGTGTAGCTCCCAAACTACATTACCGACTGATGGAAATAATTTCTCAAAATAGAAAAACAATCATACCAAAAGTGATCCAAACTTCAGTGTGTTTGCCGAGTTGTTCTTTGGCTTCCTTATGGTGTCGAAATTTTGAAACAATTTTTTTAACAACACTTCGCATAGATCAATCTTCATACCTTTCTTCACAATTTTATAGGCTAAGTCAACAGCAACACAGGGTACACTATTTTCCCTTGCCGATTGAAAGAAACAATAACCTATGACTCTAATTGCAAACTTTAGCTCTACATCTGTGACATTGTTTAGTTTCAGACCTTTGCAATCAGATTCAACTCCGGTTAAAGTGATCAATTCTTTCTGTGAAATCATTTTCTAAGCTCGGGCATGGTCAAAAATAGGGTAGCCGGTGATCAAGTGGATGATTTCCTTGGTGATCTTGAATGGTTGCTCCTCTAACCACATAAAGTCATCATGAACTCTGCTCAAAACAAATTTAACCCATTGGTGTTTGAAGACTCGCGGGTAGGTTAGGGCTTCGGTCAATCTCTTGATTTTAATATGTTCAAACTTGCTATCCAATTTTGCATCAGTACACAATTCATCATATGTGTCCTTGATCTCTGTGTGACCTAGTTCCTCAACACGACACTTAGTGAAGAATCTGACATCCTCAACTAATAAAACCCTATCCGGAATGAGTGAAATTGTAGTTTTATTATCCAGTTCGGATGCTACTTTGGGAGGTAGTGAGTATTTCAGTGAGGGATTCTCAATGTTCTCAACAACAACGGGTTTCTGAATCTTAGGCGCCATTTCAAACTTTGGATAATCACTAACGAAAGAGCCTTAGGGTTTGAAAACTTTTAACTAGCAAACACTTTCTACTTAGTAAATATAAAACAGATATTCACAATTGATATGATCAGTTAATTTGCTTGACAATGCATTGTGATTGATATAAATACCTTGAATTTTGCTTCGGAAGAGATTTGATCACCTTTGAATCGCTTCACTCTTCATTCTGAAAACTTGGTAAGTGTAAAATGACCGTGAAAAAGCTTTAAGTACACATTTTAACTTATCGGGCTCCGTGCAGTTAGGTCAGAAAACATTAAATGCACTCGGTTCCACTAAACCAATCTTTTACCGAGTAGCCAGGCTTCCTGCATTTACTGACTTGACAGGCTTCCTGCATTTACCAACTTGACTAGTGCTCCAAAAGACTTGATAAAATTTCAAACTTGCTAATGCATCTTAGCTATGCAAATTTTGAATTAAGTACATGATAAAATAGGAACTATTTAAGATTTAACCTTGAGAGAATGCAGTCCCTTCATACCTTTACCGATTAATTTGGAATAGATGCACCTAACTCGATAGGTAAGGTGCTTTCTTCATTTGACACAATTTCCTTCTTTTTCCAAATCATTTGGAATTTGCTTTTTATTTCTTCAATATCTTCTCTAGGTTGATCTCTGCAATCTCTAGCCAAGTGTCCAACCTTGTGACAATGAAAACATGCCATACTAGGATTTCTCCATGATCTTCGGTTGTTCATTCCAAACCTTATAAAGCAGTTAGCACTTATATGTTCATATCTTCCACAACATTCACACCATATCCTTGTATTATAATCCCATTGATCTAGGGGATATTTTCACCAAAAAATTGAAGTATCTCCAAAGCTCCAAAAATCAACATCATGGTAAAGTTCTTGAGATCTTGAATCCAATGCAACTTGAATAGACAAAAAAGGAGTCCATACATTCGAGTTATGGCCGGTCAAAGTTTGGTCAAACCAAGTATGGAGGCGGTCAAAAGGTAAAAAATAATCATCCCAAAAGTGATCATCCTAGTATAAAAGAATTTTGTTGAATAGAGATCTTAACGACAAAAGAGCTGGTTGGATCATGAAAGTGATGCAGTATGATGTCAATATAAAGGTAATGAAGCTAATTAGAGGTAAGGGATTATGCAAACAACTCGCTGGTCACAATGAAAACACCGAACAAGAAAGCGAAGAAGCTATCCTAGTTCATGAAGATAATGAACCAATTGTTGTAGAAACACCTCCTACAAGTTGGGTGCATGAAATGATGCATTTTCTTTAGACTGGTGAGTGTCCTAAAGGCTTGAACAATGCTAATTGAAGATACTATAGACTTCAATCTATCCCTTATATCATTTTGGATGGAATTTTGTTTAGAAATTATTTTAATGGTGTATTCTTAAGATGCATAGATTCAGATCAAACTGAGAGAATATTAGAGGAATTCCATAATGGACCAGTTGGTGGTCACTTTGCACCATGGACTACAACATTAAAAATCATGAGGGTGGGATATTTTTGGCCCGATTTGCATAAAGATGCCTATGCTTGGGTAAGAAAATGTAAGAATTGTGCAATATTTGTAGGCAAACAAAAGATGGAAGCTTTACCCCTACAACCTGTTCAAATTGAACAACCATTCATGAAGTGGGGTCTTGATTTTATCGGAGTCATCAATACACCTTCAAGTTCTGGGCATAAATGGATCTTGATAGCCATTGATTACTTACCAAGTGGATTGAAGTTGTACCCTTGAAAGAGGCAAATGAAAGTGCACTCCTAAACTTTTATCAGGACTTAGTAGCAAGGTTTGGTATCCCTGATTCTATTATTTTAGACAATGCATTAGCTTTTGTAGGATTTAAGATTACTAATTGGGTTGTCCAAAACAACATATTTTTGAGTACTTCTTCCAATTATTACCCTCAGGGTAATGGACAAGTTGAGTCTACTAATAAGAACTTGATTAGGATAATCAAGAGGACAATAGAAGATAATCAGAGAACTTGGCACACTTAGTTGAAACATGCATTGTGGGTTGATAGGATCACCCCTAAGAGAGCTACATGTATATCTCCCTATGTCCTTGTTTATGGTAAAGAGGCAAGACTCCCAATTTCAGTTGAAATGCCTACACTAACTCTGATTAGAGAGCTATAAATGTTGCAAGAAGAACCCATGCAGGTTAGGTTGGCAGAACTTGTTGTTCACCAAAACTAGTTAACCCAAGTTCACCTACAATTGATCTATGAATTAGCCAATTTCAATCTATGAAGAACCTCAAGACTTGGACAACATAACAAGGATCTAAATACTTCTACTCTTTAGGCTCTACAAAACCTAGGTGGGTATACCTTTTATGCATTGAATCGGACCCATTACACACAAAACAACATCAACAAAAGCAGATGGATCTCAAAAGGTTCAAAAACACGTAGGGTATTGTAGATGGGCTAGATCTACGCTTACAACTCAACAATATTTTGAATCATGAGATGGGTGGAACAAAACCACATAACATAAAATAAAGATATTCTGATTTAATTTTAAAAATGATGTTCTGACAATCCTTCAATGTTACAAAAGACCAGTGCCTTATCCAAGCCACAAAGTCATGCATAAAACTGGAAGATAAATCTCAGATGCAAGTTTCTTTCAACATTAAATTTTTCAGGTATCAATGCCTTACATTAATACAATTTTCTTCTCTGTCATAAAATCATGCTTACATATCTAATATACACATTCAACATCATTAATGTTGGGTTTTAGGATTTAAATTCTTCCTTGAAGAATACCCAAAAGACAAACATTACACTCTTAGAGAAGGCTAAAAGAGACAAATCCAAATTATCCTTGACAATATGAAGTTGTATGAATCTGAATACATTTTTGGAGATAATTTCATGGAAAATCATACATGCCTTGCATATGTGTAAACCTGCAAATTGAAACAAATCCTACAGCAAAGACAAAACTGGAAACCCAAAAGAACACATAGTCATTTGCAAAAATAAAAAGATGCCATCACTGGAACCTGCAATTTTAGATTTCTCCCTTGGAGAAAATCTCTCAAAAACTGGAACCCTTACAAATGAGAAGAAATAGGAATATGAAGGAGGGGGAAAAAACTAGAATGCACCAGAGATCGCCATGTGTCCCTTCTTCCCCAACTGAAAAATATTTCCTTCATCTTTCTCATCAAAAGTTCTCTCAAAATATCTAAGTTCTATTGAAACTAATTGTAAAACTGAATTCCTCATTTTGAGGGCTTTCCAACGGTATATGATACTTGCTATTTTAGGCAAAAAATGATCCCTGGGCGAATTAATCACTCATGTGAACCATCATTTAAATATTTATTTTTCAACCTATAGCTTGGACTATATCAATTAACTTTAATTTTTCTCTATTTTGCAACCCGTGTCCTACCACGTGGCAGCTTGTGATTCGTTAGTAGGGTCCATTGTTCGCCACCTAGGATGACACTTCATCCATCCGTCACATGTCGACCACGTCATCGCCACCTGTCAGCCACTTCACTCGGACCCGCCAGCTGGACTGCCACTTAGACCTGCCACATTATCTTTCACCATTTTGTGAAGGGTAACTAGCGTGCATCTTCTCTTTGCGAAACAACACCAGCCATAGATCACCATGGAACTTTCTCACTCATTAATCTTTTCGCCATTTCGCGAAGGGTAACTAGCGAGCACCTTCGCTTGTGAAACAACGCACATCATTGATCTGCGATGAACCTGCTCACTAGTTAAGTCACCATTTCTCTGCAAAATTTACCTTCGAAACCATGCGCACGTGGAGTCCACTTGGTCGCCAGCTAGCCTTTTCGCCTCGAGAGTCGCATGTGCGCGCGTGGGGTCCACTGGGCGCCCAATCGACACCTTCCATCAAAAGCCTTCAAGGCTTTGACACTATGGTTGTGTGTGTTCTTACTTTTAAATATCAAAATGTCTCCACGCCCAGCTAATGTGGGATAATACTCTTAGCCTGGAACTATGCATTTTCTGAGAGTTTTAATGGTGCTCCCAACCACTTGCATTTTCCTAAGGGTTTAATGTCGCCCCTTTCAAACACGGCTGCCAAGTGCATTCGCTTGAATTTCTAATAACCCTTTTATCAACGCCATTCATAGTTCATGCACCATGAGCAGGGGAGGTAAGCTATCTGGGCTTTATGCCTGCCAAAGTATTTACTTGAAAATTTCTGTGTGTTTTGTAGAATACCACACACAGAAGAGGAGGTTAGTAGAAGTCGTGGGCATAAGACCTGCCATTGCATTTGTATGAAGATTTTAAATGTTGGCCTCTCCACCACTCACGCGCAACCTGGCAATTTCATTTGTTTGAAAGTTAATAAAACCTTTTCATTAGCATGATAGGGAGAACGTGGGCATAAGACCTGCTAATTGCAACTTGTTTGGAATTTCTATGGCATTTTCAACCACGCACAGGGAGATTGGCCTATACATTTGCCAATGCAATTGCAGAAAGTTTATAACATTTTCCACGTCATGTTCTGACTGCTGGATTGCATTTTCACCTACCAATTTTCATTTGGTGGATGTTTAACATGTCCTTCACCACCACGCAGGAGGAGATTATGGCATTCAAATCTACCAAGTGAATTTGCATTTGTTTGGAAGTATTTTGAAGGTTGCTACCATGTGGGAGGGGCTTTAAGCTTTGCACTTGCCATAAGCATTTGGTGGAAGGTTTTCTATTGCCCTTTTTAACTTCTTCAACCACGCCATTTGACCAAGGTCCATAATTCTCCAAGATTGTTTTGAGGTTTTTGAATGTAATCTCTTATCGGCTAAGATAAGATGGATCCAATATCTTATCCACAAGATGTTGATCAACACCTGGTCCCAGATTGTAAATATGATGTGTAACTAACACCTACAATGCTTTATCCTGATTCGTGAAGAAATTCTTTAAACAAATTTGCATAAAAAATCCATCAGGTACAACAAGTTGGGGTCTCACTTGAAAATCCTCATAAATATTTGTTAGTATCCTATTAAACTTAATTACATCAGCTGCATACTGCTTAGAACTAATTCTTGTTCCAACACCACTTCCACTTAACTCATTTCCTAGTTCCCATGCATTTATTCGATAACCATGATCAACTGTATACTGAATGAAATCATAAGCATTGGTTGAAACCCAAGGTCCTCCCAAAACACCCTTTAACACTCATTTCCTTCCATTCAAAGCATTCAATCCAAATACCACTGTAGCCCTTGTTCTCTTGAAAAACATATTCAGTGCATTTGCTTGAATTGGGAAGGCACCCATATGTTTCAACATTTCATCTATGGGATGATAAGCATCCCAGAACATATAGTCTTCTTCATTCCTCATGAACTCCTTAATACTTAAATCATATAACATGTGATTTAAAATAACTTGCTTAAAAGACACATGAAGTGGCAAGTCAGGTCGGGCCCCAAAGTGGGTCCGGCTAAAATTTTTTTTTGTTTTCATGCAACTGACCTTCAAAATGCGTCAGAAACCTTAAACCTCTGGAGTCAATCAGCACCATTTTATGATCATTAAATGGAGTTTCGCAACTTTCAGGCCCCTATGCCACATTTTTGCATTTAATCCCAAAGACGTAATTTTCAAACTGGTCAAAACATCTTTCTAGACTTCACAAACTAACAGGCGTACTGTTTGATATACAAACATTAACTTTTCCAAGTCGTTTATTAAGACAAATCCTAGTTGAAGAAATATTAATGATCAAAGATGACCATTTGGCTCTGTCAGCACTATGAACTTGATAAAATCAATGTGCAGGGGCCTCAAAATGCCTTTCTTAAAAATATCAAACGATCTCCGCAGACCCCCAAAGCTAAGGCATATATACCTTGAAGTACAAAGAAGACCTTAGAATGCTCAGTTTGACTAGAAGGCTGACTGGGTGCAAATGTTGTGCTCAAGCAAATAGCAACTTTAACTGATGTAGTAATGAAAATGTAGAAAACTGAATAAAGCGGCTCAAGAAACCCTTTTGAAAACTGATCAAACGGATTGGCAGGAGCTTGAAATTTGAAACATAGCTTGTCTTTTATACCAGCTATAGCCTAGAAAATTTTTTTTGACATGACATTCACCGAGGCAACTTTTACACATGTGCAAAGTGAGGCTCTGACTAGTTGTCGAAATAGGGACTTGTGCAAACCATAAACTACAAACACATTGAGCTTACCAAACTGAGCAAATGGATTCACAGGGACTTGAAATTTTGTGTGTTGACTCACATTTATGTATACAATTCAATACACTTGAATTTCACCATAACAATCAACCAGTCAAAATTTATATGCACTCAAAGTAGGCTACTTAATAAAATCTGCATTTGCACCTATGATGCACTTTCAGCTCACCCCTTGAAATGGGTACTTGATAAACTAATCCAAACTAAAAACTAAAAGTTGCAGAACACTTCATAGGCCAAATGAAAGTGGTAGGACACATTTCCCAAGCCTTGCCCTTTGAAAATCAACTGGCTCCATTTTACCCTCTAACTAGGCCACCTGAGTGAGATTAGGTGCCTTTCTGAAAATGAAATAGTAAAATTCTGAAATGGGCCTCTCAAATTACTCAAATTTAATGAGTTCCAACAGAACTAATAGAGTTGGCAGAGGTAAGAAAGAAAGCATTGTTGACTATTGAAAATCATCAAGCTCAAATGAAGAGGATTTTCGACAGAAAGGCAACTCTGAGAGTTTTCAATGAGGAAGATTTGGTTTTGAAATGGGATGAATTAAAGAGTAAGCCTGGAAAGCATACTAAATTTGGTGCCATATGGGATGGCCCATACATCATTACTAAGAAAAAGCAACATAATGCTTTTCAGCTTTCAAAGTTGAATGGTGAGACCCTTCCAATCCCAGTTAATGGGATTCATCTCAAAGCATGCCTTTGAGATTTCATTTAAGATCATAAGTGTCGATACACATTCTATTTTTGCTATTTCTATTTTTCAATAAGTGCTCATGCACAATTTTGTGGTTTCTATTTTAGGCAGCACCACTTGTCTTTTCCTAGTTTTCCCGTTTTGTTTTGCAATCATGCTGCAAAGCAGCTGAATTTTCAAGAAGTTCCATTTGGAGAGAGGGCTGAAATGACTCCATAAGCCCAATGGATAAGCCATGACTAGTCTATAGTGTTTAGCAGGAAAAGACTCCGCAGAAGTCACCAAAAATGTTACCAAATTTTGCACATGCCAAAATTAGTGCCCTAATGAAGCCTTGCATTCATTCATTTTGAATAGATCAAATCATGAACCAAGGAGAAATGCACTATTTTTGTCTAACTTGTTTTCTTCAGGTGAGATACAGGAAAGTAAGACAACATGTGGGTTAAAATGTGGCTCCCATGAGGGTTGAGCTTAGCATGTTGTAGATGGTAGAGATATTATGCTCCATTGCAGATGAAGTAGCGTAGCTATTGAAACCTTAATGCCAAAAGAAACTCAGCAAAATGCAATCGGCTTGTGTAAAGTTTTTCTTGGGCACCAAAGAGGGTTTTAAATGTAAGGCCTTAGATTTCCCAAGCGGTTTCAGTCGCCAGGCAGGAAGACCTTTTATCCCACATTGGCCGCATGGAGGGAGTTTATCACATTTAAATATAAGGCCACATATAACTATAGTGTCAATGCTTATGGACTTTTGGAAAGAAGAGGCAAATCGTGGCCTGGTGGACCCCGTGTGCGCGCATCTCAAAGCATCCTAATTTTGTGAGCGACTGGTGGGAAGAGACTAAAGAGCAAGCAAGTTGAAGAAAAACAATGGTGATCGCAGAGATCTAACGACTGTCGCTATGTCGCAATGAAAAGATGCACACTGGATTATCGCTGCGACTTGGCGACTGATGATGTGGTAGAACAAAGAGTAAAGATTGACCATCAGATCAAGAGAGATCGAATGGTGGAGTGACATTCTGGGGCTATCCATGACTGTCACTGTACCGTGGTTATGAAGTGCCCAAAAAAAAAACCCTCACGACGGGTGGTAGGCTAGGTGGTGCCGAGGTGGACTCTGATCAAATCACAACTTGACACGTGGCAAAAAATCTATAGATGAGTAGATATCTAAGTCAACCTTGAAATTGAACTTCAAAATGGTTCAATGGTTCAAAATGGTTCAAAGTTTAGTGGTTCAACGCTTCAAAATGGTTCAATGGTTCAAATTTCATTAGCATCGCTTGTTCCCATGGGCCCATGAAGATAAAAGAAAACAAGAAAAGTTAAAAAGCAAGCAAGTTCTTGAAGATCTAGTGGCGGTCGCTATATCGCATGATGAAGATGCATGGTGTTTATTCACTACGACTTGGCAACCAAGTAGTGGGGCCCGCCAAGGAAGCAATTCGGAGGAAGAAATAAAGAATGCAGATTATGGTTGATCGGACGAAAGAGCTTCATTTTGGCAGTGAGTCCAAGTTGTGCTAAGATGGCAGGGAAGGAACCCCGAAACCAACCAGGAAGTGACATGTGGTGGACCCGATGAAGAAAGCAATGCTAGTTACAGTCAGAAGCCAAAAATGGTGGCAGGCGAGGTAGTTTGCGATCCATGTGAAATAAGAAGAAGTCATCCGGTTAATGCAGGCGATTATTAAGCTCAGAGCAAGTTTGCATGACTTTTTTCTTGTGATCTTGAGGTAATAAGGATTGTTTTTGAGCACCACATGGGTCAACTTTAGTTGACTAAGAATTTGAAATGAATTACCCAGCTTGAGAGAAAGTTTGCATGAGTTCTTTTTGCATGTTTTGAAGCCTTTTTGGTGGGTTTTTTATTTCTATGAGAGGATTAGTTTTCAGAGGAGATATTTTTAGTGGGATTTCATCTTCAGTCATTGTGGAGTTATCTTTCCTCTACCTTTTGGAAGGTTTTTGTATAAAGTGGAAAAGTTTTATCTTTCTTCACTAGTTCTTGAGGATTCTCTTGTTGGTTTTAGCAGAGAATACATTCTTGTAGCTCATATATAGTTTTATGACAAAATTCTAAATAAAAAACATCAGCTTATGCCTTATGTCTTTTTAGTTCATTTTGTTATTCTTGATTGAGAGCTAGTTTATTGTGCTATTGTTTAAATAACCTTTAAATTTTCTGTCTCATTTATAAGTCACACGTTGTGCATTGTGATAAATTGGTTCATTTGGTTGATTGTGAAAGTTTCTCTTTCCTTTCAATTTCTTGAAGTTTAAATCCTTTGCATGAAATATTTATGTGTTATGAACCAGAAGTCTATTTATGTAGATTGGTGTTTTTAGGAGTGTATCTCTACCATTTTGATATATCTTATTGATTCTTCACCTTGGTTTACCATTTGCAAGTCATTTTATTTTCATTTTAGTTTTTCTACCCCTTTTCTCAATAAAGATTTAGAGTTATTCACAGGGAACCAGCCCTTCATCTGGAGGTTAATTCTCACTATAGGCAATCCACAGGCTTGAGAATTATCCCATGTGTCACCAAGTTGCTTGAGCTTTCAACTTGTGCACTACAGGTGCAATTTGAGTGACAACAATACATACATACAAACAGCCTACCAAGAGCATAAATTTTCTCCTACTTAATGCATTAATCAATAATGTCATTCCTATGGTAACACCATTATCAGTACATTTGCATAATTTCTTTTTAACATGACTCATCATGAATACCAATTGAATCATCAAATTCCAATCCATAACACATATCAACATCTCTTACATCCATTTCATTTAACTATAAATGCATAATAATACAACTCAATGTTTTATCTTTACAATGATATGTTATATCCTATGCTAACACTGTAATTAGAACAACATAATCTTTTTCCATGAGCAAGGTTCTCTTATTACATAATTTTGTTTACAAATATTACAAGATAATTTCGTTACATACACCATGACATCATTTACATTCTTTCTACAATAATCATCCATAGAGTATATTGGAGAAGTATCCACATACACGCAAGAAGAATCCAAAGATAGACTTATCCCAATGGTTAAAAAGAACCAACCACCTGACCATGTGGAACCAAAGGAACTACCCCCCATGCTAGGAGATGACACAAAGTCCCAATACACACTCCACATATAGGCTGGCACTTAAAACCAAACAGACTAACAATACAAGGCTCTCAAGCAAGAACCAATCACAAGCAAACACAAGTAGAAAATCATAGAGGCATGCAAAACAACAAGGCATCAATACATCTCAAGCAGGCAGACTTGTAGGAGTGGAGTGTCCTCACATGATATCCTCCCCATAATACTACCAACACAACTATTCAAGGCATAACATAACCCTAATAGACATGTGGAGCCATCTCTACCCATGAGAGAATTAAGGGAGATTTGACTTACCACCGTAGTGGTCTTCCCAAGCTTATCCTAAAACATCCTCTATAGGATCAAGACATGGGGCTCAATTAATTAATTATCTTATTTAGGTGAGTCCTAATTACCCAACCCATCTAATTAATTATCAATGTTATCACTTGTTTAACAATAGGAAAACTTCCAATGTGCCCTGGCGATCTAGACGGGAGGCTTATAAACTCACTGCCTATCTCTCATGATCTTGGTCATCACATGGGATCCCACTCCTCCTAACATGTTCTAGAAACAACAATAGAAATAACGAGAGGACCTAAATCATAAACAAATCTGAAACCATAGTCATCATGATGCAACCATAAACATACACATAAAACATGAACATCCAAAAAGCCATAATAGCAAGTAAAGCAACCTTGAGCCTCATACCCGAAATAAACATCAAGCCATAATAAGGCAATCAAAACTATATCAACATGAAATAAAAGATAGCACCAGGTCACATCAACTTACTGGTCCACTAGCAATAGAACAATCCTCAAAATAATGTCTCATCAACATGAAAGGAGAAACCTCAAAACTCATAGGTAAGACACATCAACTTATCAAGATGCAAAAATCACATAAAATTCCCAAATCAGATCAATACAAATACTGGAAAACATGAAAAGACCAACACAAATGCCTCTGGTAGAAGGTCAAACCCAGAAAAGTATAATACAATTGACCAAACTTGATAAACATGAAGAAAGTGTAGATTGGCGCATATGTACCCAATCGTGTGGCACATATGTCCAATCCTGTAGTGCATACACATAGTTCTGTGGCACACATGTCACATTTTGTGGCACATATGTTCCCTGAAGTGGCTCATGTGTCACATTCTATGGCACATTTGTCACAAAGAGGGAAATTACAGAAAAGAGTCTAAGTTACGAATCCAAGTTAAAATTTGCACAAGTATCTAGATAAATCCTAAAACCAACTACACTGAAGACACCTAAAAAATACCTTTAAAAAGACATGAACGAATCAAAATAATATAAGATAAGGCAAGAGATCTTTCCAAAAACATTACTCAGCCAAAGGACCAAAATTTCACACAAAACACACAAAAACAACCAATACAACTCATATAGCTTACACATACAATCCCAGAAGATAATAAACTCAAAATCAAGAATCAAAAATACCATGCAATAGGTAATACACATAAGAAAAGGTGTAAACCGTGCATTCATTGCAATAGCCATCCACAGATGCAAATTTCAAAACCCAAACTATATAGAATGCTAAATAATACAAGTCTTTCCCCATATATTCATTGAATAAACTATATCAAACTATGTAATAGGAAATACATTTCATTCCCAAGATCCCAAAACAATATGTAGACATGGAGCATACACATATTAAACCAAAAATTAAATGCAGAGAAAAAGGGAGCTCCAACTTGCACCCTATGTGATGGAAGCAAGTTGAAGAAGAGCCCACACACACTCCAACAAACTCCAGAAGCCAAAATCCCAAAATCCAAAAGACAAGAATGAAAATTGTAGAGGAAGCCAAGAGAAAGTAATCTGACAACACTCACAGGCTCGAAAATAAAAAGCCATAAAACTCAAAACCCTAGCCACAATTCCAACCAATCACAATAATTCCATTTTGGAATATATTTTACCTACCCCTCTTAGGTTATAATTTTATTTCCCATTTCAAATCCAACCAATAGGAATAAGTGGTAGGTGGGATTAATATAGAACATATTGACAATATACAAGTGGGACATAATAATATTATTATAAGCTAAGGTATTTATACACCCAATGCAAATTAATAATCAACTTTATCAAATAAATATACCATAGGCTAGACATATTTAATTAAATAATACAAAGGGGAAATTAATAAATAAATATATAAAAGCTCCATAAACAATTAAATGACCAAATAAAATATCAAAAACTTGGATAAATAAATAAAACTATCAACAATAAATAAACATAAATAAATAAACCACAAATATAAATTAAACAATAAATATTAAATAAATCATAAATCAACATTAAATAAATAAACATTAAATATCAAATAATTAAACAAAAGGCCAATAATCCAATAAATTAAATTAAACATTAAATAATCAGATAATCAAATCGCTATTAATCAAATAATTAAAATAACCATATTACTATTTAATCTCGCATCGATAATCAAATAATTAGTCTCAACATTAATAATCATATCATCTCACACAAATAAATAAATCAATAAACATACTCACATCACCAAGAAGACCAAACTTACTAACTGACATGGCAAATTAAGCCAAGATGTTGGCAACTCACTGTGAACAACTTAGACCTAGAGTATGTGAGGGGAATTTGTGCCAATTGTGAACCAAATGCCATTGGGATTTAAAGACACGCTCAGACCAGTGGAGCTAGGTGGAGTCGATGTCTGGTATCTACAAATTCCTGCATCAACAAAGCAACGATATGTTATATACATATATATAATAACAGGTAAGTGATAGAGAATCGCAACGACACATCCCGCTCACAATGAGTGATGTGACATCATCTTTATCATGAAGATAGTCATACAATAATAAAACACATCATAAGATCAACTCATCATAGGTAACCATGAAATAGGGTCAGTATATCTAAAATATCATCAAGTGCATGATCAGTATAATCCATCAGTATAGTAAGGCATGCAAAATCCATCAAGCATATGAATACATATAAGATCCATCAACACCTATACTCATGAAATCACATGATCAATAATGATAGTACCATCATCCACATAAAACATCAAAATAGCATATATTCACATAAGTCATTAGATTATCATATGTCCAGATAATGTCTAGCATCATAATGAGTATCTGAAATATAAATAGAGTCACGATCGCAATCTAAAACATCATAAAATAGCATCTTAGATATAAATAGAGTCATAAGCAATCATCAAATCATCAATATGTCTAAATAAGTCTTATCGATGCATAGGTCAAAAGGTAAACTGAGGAGGGACACTACATCCTCGCCCCCTTTACCTAGGCTTACTCTTGGAAGCCTGAAAAACAAATAGGGGTAACACTCTCTCTTCCTGTTGTATCCTCTCAAAATGCCTAAGAATCCTCAATTAGGTCATGTTCGACCCTCTCCTGCTCCATATCACAACCCCTGAAGATCATACCTTGGGGCTGGATAAAGCACATGAGCACCCAAGAAGGTTGTTTGTCCTCCACCTGCAATGCATATTAATTCAAAATATGTAACTTGTTAAGAAAATTATGGTCACAAAATAACTAAAAGAGACACATAATGGAGACAAGGAAAGTTGGGCGCACATAATGATTTTGCTATGTGACTCTGATCATAACTAAAAGCAAGGAAAACCACCACTAAATTGGTTTCTGAGTCAACTCAACCTTGGATATAATGACTATCTAGCCACAACAAACCGTAACTACTCCACCAGCAAGGAAAGGCAAAGGATTAAAAACACTAGAAACAAACAACATGAAGAAAAAGTATCACATATTTTACCTGAAGCTCCCAAAAATATAGGTTTAACTGCTGCTAACCTCTGACTAAACATCTATGAAAACCTCTAAGGGCAATGGATAGTGATATGTCCTTCCTGACCGAAAATGACAACTCTTCCACCTAATACCTTGACTCACTGACGACGTACCACCTTGTAGGAAGCTATCCTTAATAAGGTTCAGTTGAGAACCTTGAGCTAACTGCGGGGCGTGGAAATGAATAGCATACTGCCTACTAAACTTCTCATCCTTCTTTGATCTATGTTTGTGGTGTATGTTCTTAACTGAAGGAGGGAAATTCCTCTCAACTCCTACCATCGACGTCTATGCCCCTCTCGCATCTTCTCCTGAATCTGGATCATTTGTTGGTTGCACTCTGGGCGAAACTCCTGAAACTCAAATCAAGCTCTCCTCAGCTGGTCATACCTCACTTTACCTCCAAAAACCTGACAATAAATGAGCACAAAACCACTCTATGAACATCTCCCAAGTCACCATCATAACATGCAATTGTAGCCTCAACTCTTCCAAGCACCACCATGAGTATGTCGCACCGCAAAGATGCATGATCGCACATCTAGCCTTGCTATTGTTGTTGCATGGGTACATAGTAAAACACTTCCCTATGTCCAAGAGACAAGTCTCTGCCTTAATCCTACTGCCTGATCCATAGAAAGTGGGAGGGTGAGTCCTAAGAAGCTCTCTCATATGACCTTCTGCATCGACATCTTGATCGACCACTGTCACCTCTCTTCTTTCCTGATTCGCATCTCCATCCACTGGTCCAATACGATGAAGCTCCCTCTGTCTTGCTCCCAATTGCATGAGAAGCTCCTATATCATATTGATCAAATTTGGATCTGTATCACCAACAAGTGCTCCTTCCACATGTTGAATATGCTCCTCTTCGTGTGCCTCATCCACAACCTCAGTACAAGGATTCCATCAGGTCCCCAAATGATCATCAGCTTCATGACCACTATCTTCGACAAACATCTTGTCTAGCCAAGATGCAAAGGAAGCCTCTAAGCTACAATCTAGGACAACTTAATGCAAGAAAACAATAAGCAGGGTTAAACTAGTAGGCTACCCCATTCTAAGTGTGAACAAGCACAATGGGCTCATATGCATGCAATAAATACACTTGTTCATGACTAATGTCCAATATATCCTATCTATAAAATGATCACCCTTATCGAGTTATATTAGAAACAAATGTTAAATCTTTGATTAATCATTTGAAGTAACACCATAACTTACACCATTTCTCTCAATGCATAACTAATAGCACATAGATGTTTAGGATTTCCCTCATAAATTCATTAAGCAACTTAGTCAAACATACATCTAGACAAGAAAACAAGTCTCATTACTTACACAACATTTTAATATTAGTTTCCAACCACACCCACCCATTTTACTAAAGAAATCTCCTAATACATTGTTATCCATCTATAGATATTATGGAAATCACAATTCTACTTACAAAACTTAATTTCCTAATGTCACACTATCAAATAGATACATACATCATTCTATTCATACTCATCTCCTATCATTTCTTAGTTATAAACATTCATGAACTAAGTATTTACAACATTTCAAGAGGGAATTGCCTATTTAGAATTCTCAATACACCTTCATACAAGTTATTAACAATTCACACTACTAGATTTTATTACAACAAACATTTTCTTATAATTCAAATAAAGGAAGTAGTATTTATACGTAGCCTATCTATTTATCAAGTAAAACATTTCCTACACATGCAATGCACCACCCTTTACTTGATTTGATATGTATACTATAACATGGTATTTTAACCTGCTACTCTATAAATACTTTTGCATCCATATGAAGAGATATTTTATCTAACCAATTTTTAAAAGGGAATAGAAATCATGGATGCAATCACCAAATTATCCTATGTTAATGCACAGTTATTCCATCTAACTACTCTTTTAATGAATGCAAAGTTCACATCCAACAATGGCTGTTCATTCCTTATATTTAATGCTGATAACTCCTAGGTACATGACTATTTTACCCAAATAGAGAGAAAAGGAAGGAAGGATATTTCCAACAACCAATAAACTCACACAAAGATTATTCATGAATAATTTAATTTGTTAGACAAGCTTTATGCATCTACTACATTCTTCCCTAAGGTATGCAATTTTTAACTTCCCATGGTATTTCCTAATATTACAAATGCAACTAAAGATTCCAATCATTATTAAAGAATATGGCTTAATCAAACAATCTTTTCTTACAGGCAGCCTCGTATATTATTTGTACACTTGACAGTTCCATATTCCACTAGCTATTATTCCTCATATTTACATAGGAAATGGGATTATAGAGAAGACACTCCTAGCTACCATTTTCTTACATATATACGCATCTCCTACAAGTTCTTTAATTTCACATCCTTATCTATATTGAATTGTTCTTATATCTAGAAAACACTTCTTCTTACCATTCACACGAAAATCCACATAACAAGCTAATCTTAGAAACATAGCATCAGTTAAAAGAATACACAATCTTTTCTCTTTCTATAGCATAGTCATCTATATATAGGAGTAGCAATCTTTAACATTCAAGGAGGCGTTAGGGATTATGAAACAATAGGATCACACAAAATCACATAACCATCTTGTTGGTTTGATTAATTATTCATCTTGGATATAATTACACTTTACTTATGAGACACTTAGGGAGATGTGATACATTGGGAGTGTGTATTTATTCATCTTGGATATAATAGTAGTTTGCATATGAGACACTTAGGGAGATGTGATACATTGGGAGTGTGTATGTAGGATAATTTCCACCTTTTATGGTGTGATCTTATTTTTACTTATCATATCCACTTGTTGTGGAGTGATAATTCTACCTTCGATGGGTGATCCACCTCATGTGGAATATTTTACTTTTTCTCCTACCTACCCCTACCTACCCTTGCATCTCATTGAGCCATATGTCATCATTGTGTGCTCTCTTGTCTCTTAGCCATGCCTTTATAAGCAGACTCATCTACATTGTATGTATTGATTGATGATCCAGTTGATTAGAATTTTCATCTTGATAGAATACAGTTTATTCCTATCATCTATTTTGTCTCTCTATTATACTTTTCATTGAGCTCTTGATCTTGGCAAAATCTCACATGGTATCAGAGCCTATAAGGCTTCATTGATTAGTCATTTTGGATTTGGGGATCTGCTTTTTTTTTGGTGTCTCCTACAACAATTTGGACATCACGGTTGAGTCTGGGGGGCCATTTCCATGAAAATTGAGTATAAACGCAGCCTATTTTGGAGAAAATTAGATTTGGAGGAAAAATCTAGCCTATAAGGCTAGTGGTACAGATTTTTTAAAAAAATAAAATCATTTTTTTTTCTACAAAATTATATTTTAATTTCCATATTTTTTAATTTTGTAGTTTTTAATTAAAATCGTCGTAAAATTTTTTAAATTAAAAAATCAATATATATATATATATATATATATATATATATATTTACGGGGGGTTTCAACCCCCCCACGCCACCATACTGTTGCTTTACAGTATGCAGGGACCGTACCCATACACCGGCTCCCACTTATTATCCTCCCTTGGTTCTTGACTACCCGTGCTTCGATTACCATGTCCACGCCACTGCTGCTCCCGGTTACTACGTCCACACCGTTGTCTTTCGCTGCTTTCGGGCCCCTCCACCCGACGACCGCCTTTCTTACTGGTGACTCCCTACCGACCTCCACCGTCGATCGCACTTCTACCTCTAGTGCCCACACTGTCTACCCACCTCTGCTACCCACTAGCTTTCAAGCCTCCTGTCGCTTCCTGGCTTCTTGATAGCTCCTCCCCGACTCTGATACTTTTTAAAACTGGCGAGACCCATGTCTGCCATGTGGTAGGTGGCCACTGGCCCGTGGGATAAACACCTTGTATAATCAGCACATAATTAGCATCCATGCAGGTGTCGAGTCGTCAGTCCATTTCAGCATCCATACGCTGACTCTGTTGGGAAAAATGGTGTCTCAACCTTGCATTTATGCGAGGTTACTATTTATAGTAAGTTTTCATTTGAGCATGAAATGGTGCGAAACTCTCCCTGAAGCTTTTGGTTGGCTAGATAAGCATTCCGGTAAAGTTGCGTCGCAAGGTCACAGCTAGTTTTGAAGATATTAAAGTTTTCGTCTTGGAGGGGTGCGATAAAATGTTTAAACTTAATTTTGGGGGCTTTAGAGGCTCCGAAATGCCCTGAAAAGTTGTCATAATTGGTGCAGCCGATTACGAGGTGATAGAGCACTTCGCGAGCTTTCCGACGCTTCAAACGGTTCGTCAATCGGACACCCGGTTCTCAAGTTATGGCCTCCGGAAGTTTGTACTCCTGAAATAGGAAAAAATAATTTGTATCGGATACATAAATGAGCTGTAAAAGGGAGTGACACGTGTTGATGTGTGCTTTAACATGTCATAGGGCATCTAGAAGGGAGATAAGGTCGGCTACACCTTATTGGGTGGTTTTAGCCCATGGTTTTGTAATACCGTTTGACGGTTTCCTGTATTGTATCTCCTATTTATGAGGTGTGTGAGATAGAGGTTGTGCGTAAGAGTCTTATGGCTATTGAGTTGCCTCTGAATCTCTGATTAATGGTACTCTTGCGAAGAGCTTGCTCTGCAAGTATGTTGTAATCTATTTTTGATTGCTGAATAAAATATTGAGCTGCTTTTGGAGTGTGGGGTTTTTCTCCCGAAAGGGTTTTCCCCACGTAAATCACTGTGTTGTGGTATGAATGCTATTATATCTATTTCTATTTTTCTTTAACTGTTGTAACAATCTGAAAAAGTTTTGCATTACCCTCCTCTCAAAGTTAGTGTAGGAAGTTGTTTCCGCTACTTAACTTCCTTACAAGTGGTATCAGAGCCTGATCACCTTTGGTTTCAATTATGGGCAGTTGGGTTTTTTGAACTAATCTAGATTTGAGTGGGAGCTTGTGCAGAAGACACTTTTTGATCTTGTTGCAGGAATATTCAGATGGCGAGTTCGTCAAGGAGAATAGAGGTGGAGAAATTTAATGGAAGTAATTTTGAGATGTGGAAGCTGAAGATGGAAGATCTGCTAATAGATCGAGATCTTTGGGATGCTGTTGATGCTAATGTCCAAAGGCCCTCAGATCCTACTGCGGCAGCTCAGTATGATGTTATGGACCGAAAAGCCAAGGGTCTAATCAGACTGTGCCTGGCAGACTCTGTTCTAATCAATGTCCATGAAGAGAACTCTGCAAAGAAGCTATGGACTAAGCTTGGTAAGATGTATCAAGTGAAATCTTTTTTAAATCAAATTTTCTTAAGAAAGAAATTGTATTCCTTGAAGATGGAAGAGGGTGGACGAATTGCAGACCACCTGGAAGCATTCAATATGTTGGTGGCTCAATTAGTATCCGTCGGTGTTAAGATGGACGAGGAGGAGAAATGTCAGATCTTGCTTTGTTCTTTGCCTGATTCGTGGGATTCTCTTGTTATGGCTATCGGTAGTACTTCTGTTGTTTTGAAATCTAAAGATGTGGTGGGTGCCCTACTTGGTGAAGAGATGCGAAGGAAGGTATCCATCAGTTCAAAGGAAGCCCTAACCGTTCGTGGAAGACCTAAGGAGAAAGGCAAGAAGAATGAGAAGCGCGACAAGTCCAAATCCAAAGGGAGATCGAAATCTCCTGGAAAGTCCAAAGTCATTTGCTGGAACTGCGGTAAACTGGGTCACATCCGTAAGGACTGCAAAGAAGAAAAGAAGAAGAAGAAAAAGAAAAAGTTCGATTTTGATTCTGAGTTCGACAAGGAAGATGGTGATACATTTATTGCGGCTTTGGCGACTCATGCAGGTAATGATGCCTGGCTAATTGACTCAGGTGCATCTTTTCATATGACTTCCAATAGAGGCTGGTTTTCTGAATATAAAGGATTTAATGGAGGTAAGGTGTACTTGGGTGATGATTCACATCTAGACATTGTTGGTCAAGGTAAAGTTAGAATCAGGTTTTCTGATGGTAGAATAAAAAGGATTAATGGTGTGCTGCATATCCCTGGATTAAAATGAAACCTGTTATCTGTGAGCAAACTGATAGATGCAGGTGTGCAGGTAGTCTTTTCTGAAGCAGGATGTAAGATGATTAAGGGTGCTATGGTAGTTGCTAGAGGTGTCAGGTTTGGCACTTTGTATAAGCTTGAAGCATACACTGTTGAGTGTAATAGCACTTCTGTAAAAAGTAAATCTGTGGATACTTCACTGGAAGATTTGAAGGTTTCACCTTCAGCAGATGGAAATGGTTTTTGGGTACCTAAGGGTGCTCTTTTGTCTGAAGCAAAGTTACCTGCAGAGAAGACTATGTTATGGCACCAGAGACTTGGCCACATTGGAGAAAAGGGTCTAAGGACCTTGAAAAATAAAAACCTTGTTGAAGGTTTGAATGACTGTAATCTTGACTTTGATTTCTGTGAGCATTGCATTTATGGAAAATAAAACCGCGTTCAGTTTTACTCGAGTTCTCTTAAAACTTGTGGTGTTTTGGATCTTATCCATTCTGATGTGTTTGGTCCAGTAGATGTCTCTTCGATTGGAAAATCCACATATTATGTTTCATTTATTGATGATTTTAGTAGAAGGACATGGGTTTATTTTCTAAAGAGTAAATCTGAAGTTTTTAGTCGTTTTAAAGAATTTAAAGCAATGGTTGAGTTGCAGACTGGAAAGAAAATAAAATGTTTGAGAACTGATAATGGCGGTGAGTTTTGCTCTAATGATTTTGATAGATTCTGTAAAGACTGTGGAATTAACAGGCAGAAGACAACTCCGTATTCTCCACAATAGAATGGAGTTGCAGAAAGAATGAACAGGACACTGATGGAGAAGGCTAGGAGTATGTTGAGTGGTGCTGGTCTCGAACAAAAGTTTTGGGCTGAAGCTGTTGCCACTACTTGCTACCTGATTAACAGGTCTCCTACATCAGCTCTTGTTGATAAAACGCCTATGGAAGCATGGTCAGGTCACAAGCCTTCATTGAGACATCTTAGAGTTTTTGGTTGCGAGGCATATGCACATGTGCCAAAGGAGAAGCGAACAAAGTTGGAGAACAAGGCTGTGAAATGTATCTTCATCAGGTATAGTTATGGTGTGAAAGGATACAAGCTTTGGGACCTTGTTGCACAAAAGGTAATTCACAGTAGAAGTGTTATTTTTAGAGAAATTAAGTCTCCTTCTGTTACATTGCAGCCAGAACAGACTAAAAAAGAAGATGTGATTCAACTTCCTTCTACACCTGAAAGAGTTGAATCGAGACCCCTAGATAGGCAAGAAGTTGAGGAGAGCTCGTCTAGCTCTAAATCTTCAGAAGAGGAGGAAGAACCTCCAACTCAGCTTGTTCGAAGGTCTACAAGACATAGACAACCACCTGAAAGGTACTCACCTAATGATTGGAGATGTATTTTTACTCTGAATACTAGTGTGGATGAACCGAAATCTGTAGAAGAGGCATTAGGTATGAATGATGCAGAATCCTAGAAGATTGCTATGGAGGAAGAAATGACAACTTTGAAAAAGAATGATATATGAGATCTTGTACCATTGCCTAAAGGATGAAAACCTGTTGGTTGTAAATGGGTGTTCAAGAAAAAGATTGGTTCAGATAGAAGCATTGAGAAGTATAAAGCAAGGTTGGTTGCAAAAGGCTACTCTCAGGTTGAGGGTGTTGATTACGGTGAGATATTTTCTCCTGTTGCAAAAATGATGTCCATTAGATTTTTGCTTTCTATTGCTACTGCTTATGATTTAGAGGTTGAGCAAATGGATGTGAAAACCGCTTTCCTTCATGGTGATTTGGAAGAAGATATTTATATGACACAACCGGAGCACTATGTGGTGAAAGGCAAAAGTAATTTGGTCTGTAAATTGAAGAAATCTTTGTATGGTCTCAAACAAAGTCCTAGGATGTGGTACCAAAAATTTGATACATATGTGTTGAGTTTGGGATTTGAACGTTCTAAATCAGATCACCATGTTTATTATAAATCTGATGGTGATCATTTCTTATTCATTGCATTGTATGTTGATGATATGTTATTCATTGGTAAAGGGAAAGGTATGATTTCAGAACTGAAGTTTCAGCTCGCTGCTAAATTTGAAATGAAAGATCTTGGTGCAGCAAAGCACATTCTTGGGATGGAAATTAGAAGAGATAGGGTGAACAGAAAGCTATGGCTAGGCCAGAGTAAGTATGTGAATTCAGTGTTACAGAGGTTCAACATGCAGAATTGTAGACCATTGAGTGTTCCTTTTACAGTTGGAACGAAACTATCTGTTTCAAATTGTCCTACATCCCCATTGGAGATGGAAGACATGAGCAGAGTGCCTTACCAGAGTGCGGTTGGAAGCTTGATGTATGCTATGGTCTGTACTAGACCAGACATTGCCCAAGCAGTGGGAGTACTTTCTAGATATATGTCTAATCCTGGTAGAGTTCATTGGGATGCAGTCAAACGAGTCTTCAGATATTTGAAGGGTACTTCAGAGTATTCTTTGTGTTATCATGGTAATTCAGTTGGAGACATGACTTCCCTTGATATCCATGGTTATGTGGATTCAAATTGGGCAGGTGATATTGATAGCAGAAGATCCACCGGTGCTTATGTGTTTACTTTGTTTGGTGGTGCAATTAGTTGGATGAGTAAGCGACAGGCTGTGGTTGCTTTATCCACTACTGAAGAAGAGTATATGGCAGCTACTCATGCTTGTAAAGAGGCCATTTGGCTTAAGAGACTGTGTTCGGATATTGGAATAAAACAAGGTACAGTGACAGTTTACTGTGACAGTCAGAGTGCAATTAGCCTAGCTAAGAACCCAACATTTCATGCCCGGACCAAACATATTGATGTTCAGTATCATTTTGTTAGAGATATGGTCGAAGATGGTAGGGTGAAGTTGGTTAAGGTGGAAACTTTGATGAATGTTGCAGATGCTTTAACTAAGGCTGTGAGCACAGAGAAGTTTAGATGGTGTTTAGAGTCTATGGGCCTTATGGACCCTAGCAATTGATTCATTGTGTTGACATTCCCTTCCGCTCCTGCAAGGTGTTCGACAAGTGGGAGATTTGTTGGGAAAAATGGTGTCTCAACCTTGCATTTATGCGAGGTTACTATTTATAGTAAGTTTTCATTTGAGCACGAAATGGTGCGAAACTCTCCCTGAAGCTTCTGGTTGGCTAGATAAGCATTCCGGTAAAGTTGCGTCGCAAGGTCACAGCTAGTTTTGAAGATATTAAAGTTTTCATCTTGGAGGGGTGTGATAAAATGTTTAAACTTAATTTTGGGGGATTTAGAGGCTCTGAAATGCCTTGAAAAGTTGCCGTAACCGGCGCAGCCGGTTACAAGGTGATAGAGCACTTCGTAAGCTTTTCGACGCTTCAAACGGTTTGTCAATCGGACACCCGGTTCTCAAGTTATGGCCTCCGGAAGTTTGTACTCCTGAAATAGGAAAAAATAATTTGTATCAGATACATAAATGAGCTGTAAAAGGGAGCGACACGTGTTGATGTGTGCTTTAACATGTCATAGGGCATCTAGAAGGGAGATAAGGTCGGCTACACCTTATTGGGTGGTTTTAGCCCATGGTTTTGTAATACCGTTTGACGGTTTCCTGTATTGTATCTCCTATTTATGAGGTGTGTGAGATAGAGGTTGTGCGTAAGAGTCTTATGGCTATTGAGTTGCCTTTGAATCTCTGATTAATGGTACTCCTATGAAGAGCTTGCTCTGCAAGTATGTTGTAATCTATTTTTGATTGCTGAATAAAATATTGAGCTGCTTTTGGAGTGTGGGGTTTTTCTCCCGAAAGGGTTTTCTCCACGTAAATCACTATGTTGTGGTATGAATGCTATTATATCTATTTCTATTTTTCTTTAACTGTTGTAACAATCTGAAAAAGTTTTGCATTACCCTCCTCTCAAAGTTAGTGTAGGAAGTTGTTTCCGCTACTTAACTTCCTTACAGACTCATTGAGCCACATCACCTTGACACGTTAGTTCGCACATTCAACTATTCGTACAGCTACATCACCTGATGACATCATCATTCCTACATCTTGGATAGGGGGTGCGATGGCCATTTTGACGGGCATACAACTGTCAATTTTAATACGTTAAAATTATGATGTCAGCATACATCATCAATTCTTGAAATTTTTTTACCCCCCTCTCATTGAGCTTTTTGATTTCGTAGTCCGACTTCAGGAGGTCGTATCTTGATCATTTTTCCTCCTTTTTTTGTGCAATTTTTTTTTAAATGGGCTAGAATTTTGTGCTATTCGTAGTGGTGGAGGAATTTTATGATTTTGATGAATGGATTTTTCATAATTTGCATATTTTCATGAGTGTTCCTGTCTAATTCCCTATTTTGCAACTTTAGAGGCTTCGTTTGGGGTCATACAACCTCCTTTTCAGTTGCCGGTTTTTTTTGAAAGTGCATAATTTTTTGTCTAATTTCATAATCTACCCTTATTTTGTAGTGATTTTGAGTAGAAATTGTTCTTTCAGTATTTGGCCATTCTTGACCTATTTGGTACTTGTATTTTGCTTGGATCTTAGTTTAGATCACTTGTAGTATTTCTTGGAGTCTCTTATAGCCTATTTGAGGCAGTTGTAAACTTGAAATTAGAAGTCCACCTTGACTTGTTTTGCAAGTGGCCCATTGTATACGCACTAAGTATAAAGTGCCAAATCATTATTTTGGGGTGGGGGGAGGGGTTATTGATTGAGTAATTTGGGGGGGTGTCTTTTGTGATTGTGCCTCTCTCTATCTTGTGTTTTTTCATTTTGGTGCTATGGGTTCTTCTGAATTTCCACTTTTAACTCCTCATAATTATGCATCATGGAAGATAAAGGCATGGAGTAAACTAATGGAAAAAAGACTCATTCGTTATGTAAATGGAACAATAATAGCACCACCTGATCCTAAGGATGATCTTAATGCTCAAGTATAATGGCTCAGTAAAAACTCTATGGCACTTGGAACTCTTAGAAAGTATGTATCAGATGACCTCATTTTTCACATTGAGAAGTGTACAACAATCAAAGAGGCTTGGGATATTTATGAAAAATTGTATGGACAAGTTGATGAGATTAAGGGCTACAAGCTTGATAGTGAACTCACAACATTGGATCCCAAGGATTTTGTTACAATCCAAGATTATGTCACAAAATCAAATGAGCTAAGAGAAAAGCTTAAGGATCGTGGAATTGGCAAAAAGGATGCTCAATTGGTTTACAACTTCTTGGACAATTTTCCATCAGAGTATGCAGCCTTTGAATCTATCTTTCACACCCATAGGTTAGCTCAAGGTTCCTCATACACTTCTCCCTCATTTGATGTATTCACGAAGATGTTGATAATTGAGCAATCTAAGTTGACTAAGATGGGGATTCTCAAATCTTCAAAGTCACAAGCTTTGGTGGCTAATAAAGGGATTCAAAGCAATCAAGGGAAAGGCAAGAACCAAAAGCAACCTAAGTCTAAACCACAAGATGGAGCACAATCCTCCTCTCCACAAAAAGGTGATTCTACATCCCCACCAAAGAGGAAATCTAAGGATAATATTTTTTGTGCATATTGCAAGAAGTCAGGACATGATGAACATCGTTGTTACAAGAAGGATATTGATGAGTTGAAGCATCTTCTTGAGAAGAACAAAATCAGTTTGCGTTCTAGAATGTCTACATCAGCTTATTCTTCCAAAGAAAATGATAAAGGGAAGGATCATTCTTTTGGGGCAGATAAAGGAAAGGGATAAGCTCTTTGTGCTACTATAAGTCATGATCCAGGGAGATGGCTTCTAGATTCAGGGGCTTCTCATCATATGGCATCTTTGTAGTCTTTGTTCTCTTCATTTGAGCCTTGCACCATGCCGCATAATTTGATAGGAAATCATACATACATGGATGTTATTGGGAAAGGATCTATTGTAATTGGGGATAACTCTTTCAATGATGTGTTGTGTGTACCACACTTGACAAACAATCTTCTTTCCATATATTAAATCACACATGGGGCAACTAGGAAAACTGTGGAGTTCACACCTGATTCAGTTATCATTAGAGACTTGGAGACTAGAGCTATCATTGCGACTGGGGTGGTTGATCATGCAACTTAGTTGTACTCCTTTTCACATTTTGGTCCTTTTGATGAGACTGATTCTTCACACGATGATTCAAATTTTGAGGAGAACTTTGGGTACTTGAACTTGGGGATTCTTACATGTGACCGTGTTATTGAGCCTTACATTTCATCTCCTTCTCTTGATATTGTGTGTGTGAAAAGTGGACCTATATCTATATCTGGAATACACAACACTTCAATTAAGTCATTAGATGCATGGTTAGTAAATCAATAATCAATGAATAATAAATCATTACAAAGCGACCCATTGCCTTCTAGTAGATGCGAGTTTAGATTGCTCTCAGATTGCTAAGCTATCTAGTGACTAGACAACACCTAAACGAAGGATTTTTCAATCTATATGATCATGAATATGAGCTAAATGGATGCAAGATTTAAGCTAGATATGCAAGATTAATCTAACATGATTTATGCAATATATGAATATTTAAGCTAAATGATTTAAGCAATATGAAATAACTAACATGCAATATCTCAATGCAAATTCTCAATGAACCTACAACAAAAACAAAATAATAACAATATATTCTCCAGGATTTTTGAATGAGAGATGAAGGCCTGAATTTATAGAAAATTCAAAAAGAAACCAAAGGTTGAGATCAAATGATGATGAGCGATCAAGATTTTCCAAGAGGAAGCACAATCCAGGTGAATTGAAGTGATTGGATGCTTTTCTCAATTTTAAAGGAAATTGAACTAAAATTAAAATAAAATTAGGAAAAAACTGATTTATTCTCTATTTCATTCAATTTTAATATTTAATTGTTTTAATTGCTTTCCTGAGATCTTTTTATCATTTTTTAATTTGTTTTTCAAGATTATCTCCAATTGATTTCTTTTCTCAAATTTTAATTCTTTTTTTGTCAATTAATTCCTTTTTTGAAGATTTAATGGCAAATTGATTTACTTCATTAAATATGCTGGGATATTCAATAAAATAAATAGGATAATTGTTTTAAAAATGATTTTCTTGGAATTATTTAATTAATTAAATAAATATTTAATATTGAGTTATTGATTTGCCATGTGACATTTGATGATTTTAGAAATTAATTGTGTGCTCAAGATTTATTTAATTGCCTTTGGTTAGGACCTTGGTGACATTGTCGAGATTAGGGGTTCATGGTTTAGATGACCATTTTTAGGGTATTACATTTGCAGTGCGTTGGTTCAAAGAAAATTTGATGTCTAGGAGATACTAGTTCTAAACTTGATTCATCATGAACCAGATGAAGAGTGAGGTGTTTAGTTTGATTTGAAGCGCTAAAGTTGAACAGAGCTGATTAAAGAGATACCGATCCTGAACTTGATTGAACTAGGAATGATAGAGAGCAAAGATACTGAACTTGATTGATCAAGAAGTGGATCTTACTGATCTAGAACTTGATTGAACTAGACACAGTGAGCGAAGAGAAAATTGATCTTGAACTTGATTGATCAAGATACGATGAGCGAAGATAAACTATCTAGCTTGATTCAATGCAATGAAACTGAACACTTGCTTATATTGAGTGTGTGATCGAAGATACTCCTTAAACCTTTGATTGAGTTCAAACGAATAATCAGCTTGATGAAAAGTGATGAAACTGATTAACGTTAAGAGACTAATCTAGACAAAGACAATATCATCTTGATATGAAGCGATAAAATTGATATGCCCCTAGTGATTGATTTGATGAAGCTTAGTTGCTCGAAGATTTGAAAATTTTCTCGACATTTGAAGATGTGAGGTCATAAGGTCATGAGTATGCCCCCTTGAGAGCGAATTTGAAAGATAGCGAGGGTACACGATTATAGGCAATTGCTTAGCGATGATATTGATTTATTTGAGCACAAATGATTCAGAGGAATATTTGAAAATTAAGCGTGATGAGAAATTGAGCGCAAAGTTGATTTGTAGAATAAATTGAGATTCAGCATTGATTCATTAGAAATTGAGCGCAAATTGAAGAAAGAATGAGCTTTTGATGAAAAGCGCTAACTGGTCCAAATTTTATGAAATTGACTAGCAAAATGATCTCAAATTTTGATTTTGATCCCAAAAATGGAATCAGGACGTGCAAATTAGCTAAGGGTACAATTTTTGTGTCCATCGGAGCAAGTTGAAAAATTAGGGTTTTGACTATATATGGGGTAAAAGTGTCATTTTCAATTCATTTTAACCCTCCAAGTTTGAAAATTCAAAAAGCCTTCTGTGAAGAAAAATGGTGGTTCCCACTCATGTGCATCGATTCAAGTGCCAATGACAACATAATCGACCTCGAAACTATGAGCCAACGATAAGTGATCTATCTTAAGCCTGTTATTCATTTCAAAATTGAATTTTTTTGTTGAATTTTTCATGTTTTGGGCATGTTTAAGTCGGGCAATCTCGTTTTGTCGATGTAGACAGGATCCTGTCTTATACAATAAACTAATCAATTTTGTTTTATCATTTAAGTCTACTAGTTTTGTCATTTTGCATCTACCCTTGTGTCGTACGAGAACATTCAAAAGAGCCCATTTTGTTGTTTAGGGGCTAGTCCTGTGTCATATCAGCCTGTTTTGTCATATGAGACCAATTCCTGACTCGTACGAGTTGCTGCCTCTATGATGTTTTGTCGTTTGAAAACAGTGAGCATTTTTGAAGGTGTAAAATTGAAAGTTTGATTTTTGCAATTAATGTAGTTGGATTTGCATGATGCTTTGCTTCCTTTATCGGCTACTTTGGAATGTGTCTTGATGATCCCGTGTTTGATTTTTGTAGGTTCGACTGCCCCATGTATTATTCAGATGTGTATATCCACCTATGATGACTTTAGTGTGTCAGTTATCAGATATATACCGGACGCATATTGATGCATGCGGATTGACTCATCTTCTTGGGTTGCTTGATATCCGTGTGAATCACGGTATGCTCACTGCATTAGTGGAGAGGTTTCATTCAGAGCATAATACATTTTATTTGCCAGTTGGGGAGATGACCATCACTCCCAAGGATGTATATAGGATTCTCTATATCCCTTTTGCTGGGGATAAGGTAAATTATGATTTAGCACAATGTCATGGCCTTCTAGCCCTGAGGCAGGTATTTCATGATGCGGACATTCTGACATAGTCAATCAGTTGGGATGAGATGATGACCAGATATAGTGAGGACTTTCCACTGGCTTGCATATTGGCAGGTTTCATTGGCTATTTTCTTATGCTAGACCGAGGATAGCAGGGGTTTTATGTGGATGGGGCATAATGTTCGAGAGGCTCATGGAGAACCCCCAATGGTTAGGATGAGGTTCTTGCATATTGGCCCACATGTATCATGAGATGCATGAGATCATCTACTGGGAGGGGAAGAGAATGGCTGTCGGAGTTTTGATTTTGCAGGTATGGGCCTGGGAGCATCTCCCAGTATGCAGGTCGATTGTTGATGAGGCCAGAGATCCATATCAGCCCATTGTTTATAGATATGTTGTATATGTGATGCAGCCCCATCTGGGCAAGACCGATTATTAGAGACGACAATTGGACGATCCAATAGCTGTCACATGGAGACCTTACAAGGGTTTGGAGCCTTGGGATGATTGGAGAGTTGTTCGTAGAGACCTCTTTATGACATGGCCTCTCATAGGCAGATCACAGATAGTGGTCGAGCAGTTTATTGTTACTTGAGTGATGAGACAGTACGATAGACCTCAAGGGATCTTGTAGGAGTTTACTGCATACGCACATTATGCTGATGAGGAGAGGTAGGGATGGGGACCTAGGCTATCATATACCTTGAGCATGCAGGAGCTGACTGGGTTACAACAGCTTAGATGGGATTACCTAGATGATATTGCAGATGCGGGGGTATTGCCCCAGTATAGGGACTAGTTCCAGCAGCATCCATTCTCAAGATTCATGGATTTGGCTGAGCAAGCACCTCGCATAGAGGAGGTAGAGGATGATGCCCTCGCACAGGGACAGGGACACAGATAGAGGCAGGGACAAAGATCTGAGGCTCTGAGGCAGGTAGGTGGTGATCCTGGTGCTAACAGCAGCAGGGTACCAGCTGGTGGTAGGCAGTAGAGAGGAGAGGGTGGATCCCTAGGGATGGTTGGAGTGAGGTTGAGTGGAGCGAGGGTAGCAGAGGGTGGTGGAGAGGAGGAGAGAGAAGCTTTGAGACATGTTTAGCAGTGGAGAGAGGAGCAGGGGGGAGCTAGAGGCAGAGATGGAGGAGACGATGGAGGTGGAGAGTCTGCGAGGGATCAGGGGGGCGATGCAACTCGGTCGATGAGAGAATGCCTAGTGGGTTTGTAGTCATAGCTGACAGTGGCACAGACACAGCTAGCGGAGCAAGACCAACAACTAGTGGAGCAAGACCGACAGCTAGTAGAGCTTAGAATAGAGAGAGATTGTCAGGTCACGGTGATGAGGGCAGAGCAAGACGCTCTGTAGCAGGAGGTTCTTCATCAGACAAGTCGAGCAACCTATTATGTTGTGGCTTACAACGTAACAATTCTAGTAGAGCAGCAGGTTGTACCATACTCTCAGTATATGGCTCAATTAGAGGGCTCGGGCACCTAGGCAGGATCCGGGTTAGTAGGCTCTACCTCCTCCACCACCTAGCGATGAGGGAGAGGTAGAGAGCTAGATCTTTTTGTGGAGCTCTTAGATTTTTTTGTAGACACACCCATTTTTTGTAGCCCTTATGATTCTTGCTTTGATGGGAGTTTGTATATGTCAGTTGACATCCTTTTGTACCCTGAGACTTGATCATTTTATATATACGAGATCTTGATTTGACTTCATTGTACTTGTGTCAATAAATTTATGAGATTCTTGTCTATATGCTTTATTCTATATGTATGTGTTTATGGTGAAAATGGATAACAATAAACAACAATATTGAAAGGCTAAATGAATTCAACCACTAAACCCTAGCCTAACAATGAACAAAGATCCACCATAACATATGAAGATAACCTAAGACAATGCAAATAACTCAAAATCACAAAGATTATACCATCACATGTCCAATAGGGTTTTTGATCTCCATTCTTCCTATCTCCATTGATCTTGCTTGATATATTTGCTCTCAGATTTTTATATGCACAAGAGCTCAACAAAGAACGGAATGTGGTTGCAAGTAGGATCGTAGTGTAGTCAATTGCATAAAAGATCATTAGCATGTGTCATTAGGGTTTGACAATGAAGAAAGAATCTCCTTAAATAGAAGACACAATGAGAAATGGAGGGTTAAGATTGAGAGGTGTAAAAAGAGAGGTTGGCTAGGATTAGAGGGTAGGTAAAAGAAATACCAAAATAATGAAAGAGGTAGGTAGTGTAGGAATTAAGAGATGAATGACATGTGTCATGTGTAGAAAAAGATAATGAATTAATTAAATAAATAAAGATTTATTTAATTAATAGAAGAAGTAGGACAATTAAATAAATAAAATATTTATTTAATTTAGGAAAGGGATAATTTAAATAAATAAATGTATTTATTTAAATGAGAAATAAGGCTAGAAGAGGATAAATGAATTAATTAAATAAATAAGGATTTATTTAATTAATAGAAGAATTAGGCTAAGGTAATTAAATAAATAAAATATTTATTTAATTAGACATGACAATTTTGGGTGTCTACAGTATGCATATCTATTTAGTATGAATGTATGTAATGCAAATGAATATGGATGTTTTTTTTTGTTTCTTTTCATGCAAATAAATGATGATGCAAATGAATGATGAGAAGAATGAGTAATGAGTGATGCAAATGTTTATTTTTCTTCATGCAATAATATGAATGCAAATAAGTATAAAATGAAATGTATGGATCTATATAAAATGCTCATGTATGTAGCTAACATCTCAATACACAAGTACTCGATCGGAGAAACGATGATGAAAAAGAGACTACTTAGCTAAGAAATGATGATACTTCAAACTCTCATTCAGAAGATAAAGAGATTATTGTTATCATGCAAAAATCACTCTAAATTCACAAAATGCAAAATGAGATGCAAAATGAAATGCAACCTAAACCTAGTCGCTGGATTTGAAATGCTTAAGTTTCATCACTGAGCGTTAACAAACATAGCAGACAGATTAGAGTTCCTTTATTTGCATGTGCAATATTAATTATCTTGTCTGTAATGACCCCTTTTTCATTCATATCCTTGGACAGTTTACGCATAGACCCAGATTGCACATTTAAAGAAATTCCCTCAAAACAGACAAAGAAATGATGAGAACCTCCCTGTAGCATACAAATAAGCAGAGTTGAGGTATGTGTGGCGATTTCACTTTGATGTGAAGGCACTTATCATAGACACCCAGCTGATTAGATGTTTTCCAGATCATCAGATTCATTCCTACAAGCAAAAAACAAAGAAAATATTATGCCCCCAATCCTTGCTCCTCTTAGTCAAGATAGACTTCCTCAAGTTACTTAGATGGATAATAATTGAAAACCAATATAAAAGACAACACACAGAAAATTTCCATGCCTAGCTCAAACTGTTTAGTAATTGTTTTTAGTTTTGTTGTTTTGCTTGTGTACTCAATGATAAAACTCTTCAGTAGTTGGGAGACAGGTGACTAACTTAGAGTGGATGACCAGGTACCACTGATTGAAAGATGACTTGGTTGATACTGCTTAGGATATGTAAATTGCTCAGTCGATTACCCTAAGACTAGGACATTCATTGGTTTCAAGCCATGAGGGTTCCAAAAGAACCAGGATGTCACGAAAGTGATTAAAATATCTGTACAAGATAAAGCAAAGATGCATCATTTTAGTACAAGAGATAAGACTACCCTGGACAAAATCCAGCAGCCATATTGATCTATGTCATTGTTTTGATTTGATCATTGATAGGAATGTCTGGTTTCAAAGAGTAAGTACCTCGTCTAAGACCGATCTGTTTGGTTTCGAGCGTACACATCCTTGTATAAGACATGTTGATGTTTGATAGAGTTTGATAGATTGATTAACAAGACATGCGATAAGTTTGATTGCAGACTTTGAGAGTTTTTCTGTGGTTGATTTGGTTTGAAGGATAGTCTATACTTTCTTGCTTCGATTTTTCAGTTTATTTATTTTTATTTTGTGAGTTTTTTTATTTTTAGGATTTTTTTCAGGACATTTTATGATTTTTAGGAGTTTGCTCAAAACATTTTATGATTTTTAGGAGTTTGTTCAGAACATTTTATGATTTTTAAGATTTTGTTCAATACATTTTATGATTTTTAGGAGTTTGTTAAGGACATTTTATGATTTAAAAAAAAATACTTTCTCAGTTATGCCCCCAATATGCAGACCTATATGACATGATGATCTACAAAATTCATGTGGAGACAATGAATTTTTGATATGACCTATGTTAATACAATATGCATGATGAAGATGCATTTCCTATTTGAACAAGGATGACCATGTTTGTTTAGCACTTTGTAATACATCAATTGAATTGGAGGTACAAAACATTTCATAGATAAGCAGTCAATCGATCCTTAAGGTCCCTTGGAACATCCAAATTAACACACTTAGTGACTAGGATTTACAAATGGAGATGCAAACAAATTTCCCCATTGATTCATGAAACTTTGATATTCTTTTGCCCATGTGAGTGCAAATGAGTCAATTCCTGCTCTTGTGTTCACTAAAAATCCTTAGCATCCTATATGACTAGCTACGTGGATTATCCTAACTTCAAAAGCATCCCGAATAGAGCCTCGCCACTATCAAGCTTTTAGAGCTCCGACGAGGTTAAAGATTGTAATTTCTCGAATATTGCTCCATTGCCAGTAGGCATCCATAGCCTTGATAGAGTTACTTGCATGTTCCCATAGTCAATATTTTTGTTGCACTTGTATGCCTGATATTTCAATTATATATCATTGCTCTTTTGCCTTGAGATGAATATTTGGCATAACACTTTTATTTTTTATTTTCTTGCCTTGACTTGTAAGTAATGAAACCTACTTGGGTGTGACAATTACAATGACGCTAAAGTAGAATGTTAGATTTTTCACTATTCATATGATCAACTAGGTGTCTAGAATGAAATTGAGATTTTGTTAATGTGTTTGAGATATAGCAATTGATAGATTTTGGGTTAGCAAGTCTCAAATGGTGAAATCACTACCCAACCATAAGTAAAGCGTTGTCACAGGGTAATGTTGAAAATGAATGACCTTATGACCTCAAGGACTTCATGTTTGAATATTTAAGAAAGGAGACAACCCTTGTTTGTCTTGAATGCAAACAAATGATAAACCTGGACAGTTCCCTTGTTTGATTAATACTGCTATATGTAAATGCAGAAATTTTGTGAATGCGACGCATTTGAAAAAGAAATTATATGCAATGCAGTGCTTTTAAGAAAATGAAATGCAGTGCAAAAATAAAAACCAAAACTAACCCATTCCTTAGATATATATCATTTAAGATGCATGTTTTTCATAGGGTCAGGGAGTTTTGTGTAGGTAGTTCATTGGTCTAGCATAAAGATGTCTTCCCAAGAGGACTCAGCTAAGTGTACATGTCCAACATCTCCAATGTTGATTTCCTTAGTTTTCAGATTTTGTGATGAAACTAGGGTAAAGTCTTATGCAAAGGATTGGATAAGGGGTATGGAAGGATGAAAAGGAGGTGTTGGATAATGGATCAGATATTGAAAGTTTGGTGCATGAGAGAATGGAAACGTTTGCGGGATCACCATTAGCACACATCTTGAGGGATGGTGGATTGATGGAGGAAAAGTGGATCTCAGATTTTGGGATTTGGATGGAGGAACAACCAGGGATTTTGGGGCATAAAGATCCAAAATGGAGGAAGGAGGTGATGGAGAAATAGATTTGGAAGGTTTGGATGGAGGAACAACAATCTTAGTTGTTGATTTGAATTTTTCTTTAGACAATTGTGCTTCAAGGAGACGCTTAGGGATCCACATGGTTTTTTATTTTTCATGCTTTTGTAGTTTCTTGGAACGCATTGCTTCTACAAGTGCCTTAGGAACCCATATAGCTTTTGTTTTTTCTTTCTTTTGCTCAATGGGCCTTTCTGTCCTTCTAGATGGATGGAAGGTATGCGAAAATGTACGCCTTTGTTGATCTTGCACAAGGGATGGACGAATATAGGGTCCTAAAATGGATGAAAGAGATGAAGGGGAAGGCATGTACCTGGATTTTGGTTTAGTAGGGATACCACCATCTTTAGGAATGTCACTGAGGCCATGACTCTTAATATTGTCTTTGACATGGAGGGATTCTTGCTTGTGAAGGTCTACCCCTTTACGTTTATAAATATGTTGACTTGTAGGATCATGAGAGGGCTTTGTAGGCATGATGGATCCTTGAGGTGAACGTGGAGGATTATGAAAAGGAGATGAAGGTATACTTTTATCTTGACGTGGAAGAGGACCATTTGAAAAGGTGGAAGAGGCATCATGATCTTGTTTAGGAAGGATTATTTTCTCTTGATATGGAAGGGTATCATCTTGGAAGAAATGGAAAGGTATAAGGGAATCATCATGGGATTCCAGTGAGATAGGATCTTTTTCAACCATTGGATAGGATGGGCCTTGAGATAGCCCTTGAAGATAAATATGGAAAGTTTCATCATTAGGTTCATTATTTGAGAGACATGATATGGATTGTTGTTGAGAAGCCTTAGGAGATGGAGGCATCATGGAAGAGATGTAGGCTACATGTAAGCCATTGCTAGACACAGGTTCATAATTTTGATCATGCTTGGAAATAGTTCCTTTTTTTTCTTTAGGTGAGTCATTAGGATCTTCAATTTCAATGACATCTTTATCAATGAGATCTTGAATCTTATGTTTTAATTCTAGGCACATTGAAGTCTTGTGTTTGTTATATCTATGATATGCACATTATTTACTCATAATCTCACATCCCCATGTGGTCTTTTTAGGCAATATGATAAGATAATTCTCAAGAATCTCTTTCAAAGTTGACTCAATAGATTGTCCCAAAGGCGTAAACTGTCTATCTAGGGAATATATGCATTTTTGTCTCGGTGAAGGTGTCTTGTGATCTTGTATGAGATTTGGATTTTCATTTCCAATTACTTTTTGATCCAACTTGTGTAATTGTTTTAGCATTTCTTGAAGTTTAGTGTTCTTGATATCATGAAATTTTATCTCAAGAGGGGTCATTGAATCCTTTTGTTGAGCTTGAATGTCATATATTTCTCTCTTTAGATCTTGAATTTGTTGGGCCAAGGTAGCCATGGGCTTCTTACTTTTGTCAGAATTTTTAGAAGAGCTTCTGGTTCGAGTAGGCATTTTTATTGACTGATGTGACCTAAAGCTATTTGTGATGCAGAAGTCAAGATCAAATTCAGAGCTAGTTGTTTGGTTAACGTATTGATTAAGAGAAGCAACTAAGATTTAGTCTAGTTTCAAGAAAGATCTATCTTGTGTAAGATGTTTATCTAAGTTGATTCGAGATAAGTGACTAAGACTCGGTTTGGTTTCAAGAAAGATCTATCCTGTGTAAGACATCTATCTAAGTGACTTAAGTTTGATAAGTAATTGATTGAACTAGCTGAAAGATGATCGACAAAATCATACAACACTATGACATAAGTGCACTATTTAGATTTGTTTATGCTCAGGAGGATGATAACCAGTTTTATGCTTGCTATAGACTGATCTGGGCAGGTTTGACTATTCTGGACTGACAAAATTAGAGATTCGTACGACAGGTTTTACAGGACTAGACGATAGGTTAATAGCTTCATGATGATGACAATAGTGTTTTGTACGAGTTTCTACCTAGTACCATACGACATATGGGTAAAAGTCTGAATGACAAACTGATCAATGCAATAATTTATTGTATGACACAGAATGCAAGATCAAATGACAGTTCCCTACATAGGACGACAGGAAATCAGGTATCATACGACACAAAATGCAGGCTCAAACGATAGACTGTTGGGATTGATGGAATCTCGTACGAAAGTAGGTATGTAATAGGATGATATTTTAGTAGGCTCATACGACAGAGGACTGGAGAAAGACAAAATTCTTACAGACTGAGTTTTTATGACTGACGAGGGCCGATTTTTGATATAGGACTGATTTTCAATGACCGACAGGGACTAGTTTTTGACACTGACAGATTTAATCACTGATTTATTTGGTATTATTTTCTCCATTTTTAGTGTTTCAGTTTCAGGGATGAAAAAATAGAAAACATGCAAGATGGTCAATAATTCCAAGCATAGCATCCTAACCCTATGGAAGTTGGCTTAGAGAAGAAAACCTTTGCTTGCTGACTTAGGCACACACCCAATAGCTAATCAGAATACGACCGTTGAGTCTCACACATTGGATTCTCAATGTTGTATTATCCGACTCCAAACGCTAATGGGGACACGATATGACAAGTGTCTTGGGAGAGTTACTATCTCTCTTGCACAAAGATTATCAACTTTTCGAAGGTGAACCGGGTAGCTTCTAATCTTATAGTTCTTAGTTAGGAATTCCATTTGAAATTACCCCTTGAAGTCACACAAGCATGATTGAGGCCTATAGCCTGACAAGGCACCAAAACAAGTTGTAGTCACGTAAATGTGATTGAGACCGCGAGGCCTTACAAAATGCTCGATATGAGAGATCTCAAATAGAAAACTCAAATAATCCCATCCTCTGAGACTTTAATCATTAGAGACCTATTTATTATAGTGAGTTGGAATGCTCAGGTCCAGCTATACTCACTTGGGTCATTCTCATAGGGTGATTACTTTTTCCCACTGTGACAGACCCGTTAAAGGTATACAAATCTCAAAACATAGAAAAAGCTTCAAGGGTCTAGATTTCTGATTGTCTATAAAAGACAAGAGCATATTCTCCTACCTCTCTGATTTTTTTGAAAACATGAAAGACATATTTGTTCTTTAACCAGATAGGAATTTAAGTGCCTAAAAATGAATTTAAAGAATACATGATGTTTGGTCGATTTTCTTTAGGCAACCTGCAAAAACAACAGGTGTATGTGTGATTGATAAATTCTTTGACAAGTGTTCTATAAGAAACTGGTTAGGCTGTGAAAATATCAGGTAGACAGAAGACAATTTAGGGTTAGCGTCAATACCATCAAAATTTAATTCAAGAAAAACCCTGAAAAGTAATTTGTTTTTAAAAAAAAAAAAAATCCTAATCTAACTCCTCCAACCTCCAAGAAATTGTTAGAAACCCGCAAGAAGAAAATGTTAGTGAAATATAAAATCTCTTGGTGGGCTTACACAAGCCTAATTTCAAATCGTAGTTATAAATTTTTCACTCCCAATGCTGAAATGCCCTGAAATTTGACTAAGTTTGAAATTTGGAAGATCCTCCAAAAACTAGATTTTGCATTATAACTCTTGGAGGTTCGAAACCCCTCTCAAACATCTTGAGAATATATATGGAATATAACTTATCTCTTTTCTCTTTCTTATACTTAAATATTATATTCTATATATATATTGACCTTCCAGAAGCCTAATTTCAAGCAGACTCCTAAAACAAAACTCTCTGTTTTTCATACGACAAAACAGTAACTCGTACGAGTATTCTCACTTGACTATATGATAATTCTCACAGAACCGAATGAGTAAACACAAAAGAAAATGACAAAGAAGTTACTCATACGACTATTCCCACAGAGCCGAATGACAAAATACAGAATCAGATATTTAGAGCAGAAATTCGTACGAGCTCCTTTTCTGATTTGTATGATAAAACAAAGACCTTGATAAAATGTCGTACGATGCAGTAATAATACTCATATGATATTTAGCAGCGACTGTATGGACAAGACTTGTAAGATTAAAAAAAGTGATTTTGAGGCCGAAGTATTGAATTTCGTGCCCCACGGTGGGCGCCAAAAATGTGTGTGTGAAAAGTGGACCTATATCTGTATCTAGAATACACAACACTTCAATTAAGTCATTAGATGTATGGTTAGTAAACCAATAATCAATGAATAATAAACCATTACAAAGCGACCCATTGCCTTCTAGTAGATGCGAGTTTAGATTGCTCTCAGATTGCTAAGTTATCCAGTGACTAGACAACACCTAATCGAAAGATTTTTAAATCTATATGAACATAAATATGAGCTAAATGGATGCAAGATTTAAGCTAGATATGCAAGATTAATCTAACATGATTTAAGCAATATATGAATATTTGAGCTAAATGATTTAAGCAATATGAAATAACTAATATGCAATATCTCAATGCAAATTCTCAATGAACCTACAGCAAAAACAACATAATAACAATATATTCTCTAGGATTTTTGAATGAGAGATGAAGGCCTGAATTTATAGAAAATTCAGAAAGAAACCAAAGGCTAAGATCAAATGATGATGAGTGATCAAGATTTTCCAAGAGGAAGCACAATCTAGGTGAATTGATGTGATTGGATACTTTTCTCAATTTTAAAGGAAATTGAACTAAAATTAAGATAAAATCAGGAAAAAATTGATTTATTCTCTATTTCATTCAATTTTAATATTTAATTGCACTTGATGATGCAACTAGTGTGACAATTTTGCCTTCTTGTGATTCAATGCAACATAATATTTCTTGTCTTCCAGCTTCAGTTCATTGGGATGACTACTTGACAAACATTGTAGTTTTGTTTGTGGAGTCCTACATTGTAGATTTGGGAGACATCATTGATGACATTCATCTTCTCTTTGATGAAGATGATCCTTCTTTGATTTTTGCGAGGGAACACTTTGACCGTTTTGTGCATTCTCTACATGATCGTTCTTTAGAGGTTGACATGATTGTGGATACTTTTGTACAACAGTTGGAGGAGGTCTCTTTGTCTTTAGAGGAGACATGTGAGTCTTTGGGACTTGTTCTACATTCATCTCCACTAGATCTTGGAGTGCCTTTTCAGCAGTGTGGAGTAGTTCACCACCTTTGGTGGGGGTAACTTTTAGCATCGACATGGGGACACTTGAACAATTTTTAGAGATTCCATTCATCATGAGTTTTTTTCCTACATCTTCCCTTCATGATTGTGGAGACTTCATGGATACACCTTTGGTTTTGTTTCTTCCTAAGGGGAGGAATGTTTTTTGACATTCATGGAATAGTTTCATCATTCAACATCGAGCTTCTACCATAGGTACAGATTCTACATTGAGGGGGGCCTACCTAGTCTCTCTTCTTCTCTCATATGGGGGGGACTTTTTCCTCACATGGGGTTTGGTCCTTCTCATACTTCTTTGAGAGTTCTTTTTCCCATTGGGTTTTTCTCTCTTTCCCCGCTTTATGAGATATTGCATTGGTTTGCATCCATTTGCATTTATACATGGGTACCTAACATGGCCTAGTAGCCGGGACCCATCTTGCATTATTTAGTTGCACTGTAGACTTAAGTACATTCCCCTAAGTTGCATTTAAGGGTGGGTGTTGGTGTAATTATTTATTCATCTTAGATATAATTACACTTTACTTAAGTTTACTTAGGTACATGCATATCATAGTAGTTTGCATATGAGACACTTAGGGAGATGTGATACATTGGGAGTGTGTATGTAGGAGAATTTTCATCTTTTGTGGTGTGATCTTATTTTTACTTATCATATCCACTTATTGTGGAGTGATAATCCCACCTTTGGTGGGTGATCCACCTCATGTGGAATATTTTACTATTTCTCCTCCCTACCCCTACCTACCCTTGCATCTCATTGAGCCACATGTAATCATTGTGTGATCTCGTCTCTTAGCCTTGCCTTTATAAGAAGACTCATATACATTATATGTATTGATTGATGATCCAGTTGATCAGTATTTTCATCTTGATAGAATATAGTTTATTTCTATCATCTATTTTGTCTCTCTATTGTTATTTTCATTGAGCTCTTGATCTTGGCAAAATATCACACATCTCTCTCATCCAGAGCATGCATAAAGAACAAATACACATTTTGCAACATATATCTCAAAGAGTAACTTAATTAAAAAGGACAATATAACATACTGCACAAAACCAAGAGAAACATCCTTAACCAGAGATCCCAGTGTAGCAAAATGGGCTCTGATACCAAATGTAATGCCCGCCAAAATACCCTAGAGAAATATAGCTAACTACACACTAATTTTTTTTTGTTTATTTATCAATACAACACCTAACATCTCTTAAGCAATGCAGTGAGCATACATCAACATTTAAGCATTATGAACATAAAATATTTAACTTAAACTATTAGTCAATTGCACCAGCAGAATATAATAAATCATTACAACTACCTCCCTAGGGTATATCAACGCCTTTACTCATTAATCAAGCATAAGTGCAACCTATTAACTCCTATTACTCATGATATGCAACCTACTTAATCATTCATTCAATATGAGATTCTACCTTTCCATGCAAAATTATTTCCCCTTTTACTTAGGTTCATTTTACGCACCAAGTCCAAATGTTCCTACTACCCTTAACCAACCTTCAACTATTATGATCATCATTCATAAACCAAGATTAACCTTTACCTATGCATTAACATAAGTTCCATTTACATTTAACATTCTCATAACTATATATAATCTATGTTCCTAGCATGTTCATTTCCTTATTATGATCCCAAACTGCATAATGCAACAATCATAGGGTATTCCTTAATTACTTATTTTATATACTATACATGTCTTCTTGACTTTCCAACTGAACCATAAGTAGTGAATGCCACTAGCCATACATGATACCATTTAGCTACTACAATCCCTACATTAGAGAAAATTCATACACTTTAACTTCTTAAACATTATAATCCATGACTCATTTAAAACTCATAGGCTCTCTCTAAACTATATTAATTAACCAATGCATAATATATTCCATTCGAATAAAAAATCATTACAAATCTATTAGCTACATGAATTCAATTCAATACAAACTTAAAATATGATAGGATATGCTCTCATTCATCATCCAATTAGAGATAGAATCTTAGTCCACATCAACTAACACAATCTAATTCTTTTCCTTTAAGATAATCATCCATTCAACTGTCTACTTCAATGTACTAGTGATATTCATTAATAAGAATAGTAATTCTTCCATTAAGAAAGTTCATACAACACATTCATATGAAACATCCATTTACAACCCAAGCATTACAAGATTTCAATCCACCATTAGATCACAAGCTACGAGGTACAATACAATGAGTCCTAAAATTTTCAATCACAAATCATAAACATGTCCTAAGATATCTTCTACCAATATACATACATACAATCATCCTAACCAAGAGCATAGCTTTTCTCTTACTTAATGCATTAATCAATAACGTCATTCCTAAGCTAACACCATTATCACTACGTTTGCATCATTTCTTATCATTACAATCATATGCTATATCTTGTGCTAACACTATTATTAGAATGACATAATCTTTTTCCATGAGAAAGGTTATCTTATTATATGATTTCATTTACAACCATTACAAGATAATTTCATTACGTACACCATGACATCATTTAAATTCTTACTACAATAATCATCCATAGATTATAGTGGAGAAGTATCCACATCCATGCAAGAAGAATCCAAAGATAGGCTTATCCCAATGGTTAAAAAGCACCAACCACCCAACCATGTGGAACCAAAAGAACTACCCCCCATGCCAGGAGATGCACAAGGTCCCAACACACACTCTACATCTAGGTTGACACTTAAAACCAATGAGACTAACAATACAAGGACTCTCAAGGAAGAAGCAATCACAAGCAAACACAAGTAGAAACTCCTAGAGGCATGCAAAACAACAAGGCATCAATACATCTCAAGCAGGGACACACGTAGGAGTGGAGTGTCATCAAATTCTATCCTCCTCATTATACTACCAACACAACTCTTCAAGGCATAACATAACCCCAATAGACATGTGGAGCCATCTCTACCCATGACAGAATCAAGGGAGATTTGAGTTACCACCATAGTGGTCTTCCCAAGCTTATCCTAAAACATCCTTCATAGAATCAAAACATGGGGATCAATTAATTAATCATCTTGTTTAGGTGAGTCCTAATTACCCATCCCATCTAATTCATTATCAATGTTATCACTTGTTTAACAATAGGAAAACTTCCAATGTGCCCTGGCAATCTAGACGGGAGGCTTATCAACTCGTCGCCTATCTCTCATGATCTGGGTCATCACATGGAAGCCCGCTCCCCCTGACATGTTCCAAAAAGAACAATAGAAATAATGAGAGGCCCGAAATCATATACAAATCTAAAACCATAGTCATCATCATACATCCATAAATATACACATAAAACATGAACATCCAAAAAGCCATAATAGCAAGTAAAGCAACCTTGAGCCTCATACCTGAAACAAACATCAAGCCATAAGAAGGCAATCAAAACTATATCAACATAAAATAAAAGGTAGCAACAAGGCACACCAACTTTCTAGTCCAAAAGAAATAGAACAATCCTCACAATCATGGCTCATCAACATGAAAGGAGAAACCTCAAAACTCATAGGTAGGGCACATCAACTTACTGTTGGCATTTTGATGATGATTAGTTGTGATTTTCATTGATGGACACACACTTATTTGATGTATGAGTTATTCTCAGCTAGTAGTTGTTCCAACTGGTATTGTATGTCATTAAATGTATAGTCTTTGTTTGTTGAAGACTATTGGTGTTTTGCAGAAGATGCTTACCAGTCATAGCATGACCACATACCCCAATTGATATGAAGATCTCAAGCGAAATGAAGACCCCGAGTGGTAGTTAATATTTTGATCGGAACACTACGCTCCAATTTTCCAGTCTTCATTTGTCAACCGGTAATCGGTATATTGTATTAAACCGGTATAATTATAATGTGTGATGAGTTATCATCCGCCGACACTTTGGCGGTGACTCTGTGTTATGTTACCAAATGTGTCTAGATGCACTGTACCTAGGAAATTGCAGTCTAATCTTATTGGATCGACATGAAATCAGGTTCCTATATGAGGACATCATGTCTAGGGTTTTATATAAGTTGTTGTGTACGAACGTTGGAAAGAAGATTAGGTCTGTGCGAGAAAAGGTCTCTTACAACAGAGATAGACAATGCAAAATATAGAAGACTGAAGTAATGCTAGAATGCATTAACAGGGAGCTGTCAAGGATCTAATCAAGCATTCTGTTCTACTATCTAGATCATTCACTTGTTGATTACTAATATCTGACACTTTGGCAATGATTCTGTGTTGTGTTACCAAATGCGTCTAGATGCACTGTACCTAGGAAATTATAGTCTAATCTTATTGGATCGACATGAAATCAGGTTCCTATATGAGGACATCATGTCTAGGGTTTTATATAAGTTGTGGTGTGCGAACGTTGGAAAGAAGATTAGGTCTGTGCAAGAAAGGGTCTCTTACAACAGAGATAGACAGTGCAAAATATATAAGACTGAAGTAATGCTGGAATGCATTAATAGGGATTTGTCAAGGATCTAATCAAGCATTCTATTCTACTGTCTAGATCATTCACTTGTTGATTACTAATATCTTCGACAAGTCTGAAACCCTTAACTGGGTAGGCCCGACCAAGCCTATTGTAAATCCTCTAACAAGGTGGTTCACAGTTGTGGATCTGAAATCCTCTAATAGGGTAGTCTTTAGCATGACTTATCTCCTAACAGAGATCTGGATTCCTAATAGGATCTGTTCTGGTGAAGAACATTGTAAGGCCTTAACCGGTCTAGTTACTATTCTGCAGATAGTTGACTTGTGAGTTTTACTCATCGTGGTTTTCCTCATTTGGGTTTTCACGTCAAAACATCTTGTGTTATGGTGATTGTGCTTCTGTGGGTGAATGCTTTATTTGGTATTTGGCTTGTTTATGTTTTAACCAGTTTATTGTTTAATATGCTACACCGGTCCGCACTTAAACTACTTAAGAGATTGTTTAAGTTTTTGGGTATACTAATTCACCCCCCCTCTTAGTATTCATCAATTGGTATCAGAGCCTACCTTTTTATAAGTTGGAGAAGTGGAAAAACTGAATGAATCCAAAACTAACCTAAGGAGGGAGTTGGAAGGACTGACTATCATGATGAGTCAGGAGCTAGAAAATAGAAGAAAAGCTAAAGATTTGGTAAAGGACAAGGAGCATGAGATCTCTAAGTTGAAACAAAAAATCGGTACCAATACTGCCTATCTATAGGAGGGTAAAGAAGAGAAAGAAGAAATACAAGCTGAACCAAATATAGCTATTTCTTAGAATGAAACCTTGATGGAGACCAATGTTGCTCTTTCCAAGGAACTTGCTGAGACAAAGGAGATACTTGCTAAATTCAACTGGAGTGCTACTAAGTTCGAACAAAAGATGGAATCGGTGAAGCCATCAAAGGATAACACTGGACTTGGTTTCTCTGGATACAAGGAAGGTGAGACCTTTGGAACCAAGAGTGATGCACTAAAGAAGCAATTGGCACCTAAGAACAACAATAGGAGTAAAGGTAATAAAAGTTTAAACCTGTTTGCTTTAACTATCTTAAAGAAGGACATACTGCCAATGTATGTAGGAGCAAGGCTTACAACAACTTTCCTTACTTTCAAAACAATGTGGCTAGATCTAGTAGATTTAATGGTCATTGCTATGCATGCAACAAGTTTGGGCATAAATCTTTTGAGTGCATGTCGGCTATGAACAACTCTGGAAGTTATCCACCAAGATCTAAAGGAGTTGCCCCAGAACCTAAACTGGTACAGAACCTATGATCATCAGTCAAATGGTTATGGAGTGGCAACTAGTTGGAGAGAAACCTGCTTGATCTGTCATGGTAGTAGTCACACTGCTGCAACATGTAGAAGGAAGAATTGAAATGTGAACACCAAACTATGGAGAACACCTGGAATGATATGCTATCATTGCAACAAACTAGGACACATTTCCAGAGCATGCAGACTGAGAAAGAATCCATCGGGAGACATACCAATCAACCTAGAAGGGAAGATTGATGTTGAAACCATTCAGGTGGGCATGGATAAAACTTGAAAAAAGAAATTTGAAGAGAAGCCACAAGATGTACCAGTTTCTACACCCAGTGTGGAAATCCCTAAACCAACAAATTGAGCTTCGAAAAGCTTAGGGGGAACATATCGATAAAATGTTTCGAACCTCCGAAGTATATCGGTAAAGTACCTTTATCGATATTTGTTACTTGTCAACCGATAGAAGAAATGAAGCGATAAAAGATAAAATTAGGGTTTGAGCCCTAATGGTGATGTATTTATTATGGTAGGTGGGAGCATGTTTAAAAGTGACTTTTGTCATCATTTTTACTTGCCTATTTTCAGAGAAGAATTTTTCTAAGCTTGAGCAGTGCAACTAGAGTGATTCATCTTGCATTCAAAAGAATTCAGAAAGGAATCTTGCACAAGATTTTGCAACCACTTCAAGCTATAAGTGTGGAAGTCAAAGTGGTAAACAAGCTTCCGAAGAAGTGTGTTGTGCTTGACATCGACAAACCCTAAGTTCGGAGTGTGAAGGTATTTCTCGTTGAAACATTCTTATTATTCGGAATCTTCTTGAAATTGCTTCTGCATCTAAAATCCCCTCTAGTACTACTGAACCTGAGGATGCACTTGAGTTTCTTAAAAAGAAGATGAAATGTATTGCCCTATCTCAAATTCCCACCGGATTCATTGTCGAAGGTGATGTTTCAGGATATATTGATTGAAAACTAGAAGACCTAGGGTCCCTAGTGATTCACTCCCAGCTGAGTCTCTTATGTGGAGACAATAAGAAGATTAAACCTGGATACAACATAATAGAGAAGAACAAATTACATAATGCAGTATACTTTCTCAAAGAATTTACAGAAGAACACATTAGGATTATCCTTAGTGGGGTTCATGGTGATAAGATGTACCTTGAGCGAACCCATGATATTACACCAGAGGCAATTCATATCGTGGCCAGTTTCTGAAATGTTGGGGAAGTCCCCGTTCTTTGAAAGATCACCAAAAGCAAAATGATAGAGCTCACCGGTTCTATGAGTGACCAATGGGCAATGATTGTTAACACCATTAAAAATGATTTGGTGAAATATGCATGCATGGTAATTAGGTATAGAATATTCTATGCTAGTAGAATGAATTATGTTCCTACAGTTGTGGTGGATGATGCTTATAGGATGATCAAGGAGAATGCAGAATGTGACTTATGTACCTGCATGCAGAAACAACTCATAGATAACCTAAAGTCGATAAAATTGGACAAAAACCTGAGGTATAAGTTTGGTCAACTGCTTGTCAGTTTATTTTTCTACTTTCAAGGATATTTTCATGGAGTCGATGATGTTCAATGGTCAACTGACCTATCGGTTTATAGACAAATAAAGGAGAGTCTGCAAGTAGTGGGAACTGCATATCCAGAGACTCTGAACAAATATTTTGATGAGTTCAAACTAAAGATGAACCAAAGAATGATAATATCTGGTGATTTAGTTAAGAAATATGAAGATGACATCTGTTTTACAATCAAAACAGATCACTACATAATGGAAGCAGTCGAACCCAAAGAAGATGTAGTTGAGCCTATAGGGTATGGAGTGGTAAATGATATACTGACAGGGTATGCCTCTACCCTACTTGCTTCACCAATAGATCCCAAGAAGAAGAGGACCCTTACTTACTTAGAGAGGATCAAACCTATTGAGGTACCGAAGCAGAAAAAGAATAAAGCAGTACCATCGGCATCGACACTGGTTACATCTGCTGCTAGTCCTAAAGTGACCAAAAGGTCACTAGCTAAAAAGAAACTGAAGGCTATTTCGGCAAAGGTATTTGAAAGGAAGAGGAAAACCAGGAATAAATCATTGGATTCAAAAGGCATTGAACCAGAGGTAGAAATGAAGAAGACAAGGCAATCAAGAAAGAAGACGAAGTCAATCGGTAATGTACCAGCAATCTCTACACTAGTAAATTTAGATATATCCTCTTACAAACCTATGACACATTGTCAAAGGACCATAAAGATTATTAGAAGAAAAGTTCTTGATGATTTAAAAAGATGTTTTGATGATTTCAATGATAGTGAAAAGGAGGATGTTGAACAAGAACTTATTAAATATTTATGTATTAATGATCGGTCACCTTCCAAAATTAAATCAGTTACTTCTAAATCTTTGTATGATTCTTTGGACAACAAATGGCGCATTGCCATTAAAAAAGAGCAAGACATCAGGGAGAAAGTTTTTGCTCAATATTTTCTAGGTGCCTCTAACTCAGAATTGTTTGAAATTATTAATAAGTACAAAGGCATTTTCTTCATGCGAAGAAGAAGACTTCAACTACTCAGAGGCAAAACTTCTGAAGTGGAAAAAGACACCCATTTGCAGGTTAAAGCTGCTGTCAAAATGAAACAAGTATCTGAAGCTAATCGACAGGTTGAGCAAGAGCCTGACCTATCCACAACCAAACTGGATGAAGTGTTTGACAGTCTAGGTGAAAGAATAGTAGAACAAAATCACTCCAGACAAGGAAAAAGTTGAAAAAGAGAGAATGGAGAAATAAAAGGATGAGAAAGAGGAAAAAGAGAAACAGGAAAAAGAGAAAGTAGAGAAAGAAAAGCAAGAGAAAGAGAAAGTAGAGAAAGCGAGACAAGAGAAGAGGAAGGAAGAAGAAAAGAGGAAGGAAGAAGAGAAGAAGAAGGAAGAAGAGAAGAGGAAGGAAGAAGATAAAAAGAAGGAAGAAGAGAAGAAGAAGGAAGAAGAGAAGAAGAGGAGGGAAGAAGAGAAGAAGGAGGAAGCATAGAAGAAAAAAGAAGAGGAGAAAAAGAGGGAAGAAGAGTGGAAGAAAGAAGAGGAGAAGAGGAGAGTGGAAGAGGAGAAAGTGAAGGCCGCCAAGGTAGCCCAAGACAAAGAAGAAGAGGAGGAGAAAAGATAAGTGGAGATCAAGGCAAAGGAAGGAGGACAGACTCCTAAGGCAACTGAAGATCAAGCCAAGCAGGTTGATTCCACCAGTCCCACCGATATGACTCTTGCCTGTCTAACTCAATCGGTTGATGAGACTGAGCTACTGTGGAGCATTCAACTAGCACACAAGAGATTGGAAGAACTAAGGAAAAAGAAAGAACATGATGTCATTCAATTTGTTGTTGACACCCTTTCTAATCTAATCCCTGGTACTAACCTCCCTAGTACTGATTCCTCGCTGACCAAGTTCAAACTTCTTTGCACAATAGTGGATGATTAGGTACAATGTTTGGAAGATGTTGCCCAGGACACTGCAAAGAAAAACCATGAAAAGGCACTCAAAGTTGCCTTAGTAAAGCAAATGGATGAAGATAGGACACAACTGCTTAAGAAAAAAGATGATATAAGTTTAGCTATGGGTGAAGGTAACCTACTCTTGAGTAAAATCTGCCAACCTCACCTATTTTGTGAAGATGCTCTGAAATAGAAGACTCAACTCTAATTGGAGTTACATAAATATATCAACAACTTCAAACTACCCTATGATCTATTCACAATATATGGACAAACTGTTCATACTCACCAGCATCAGATTACAAAGCTTGACTCAGAGATTTGCAATCGGACTCGAGATCTACAGGAGCTCCAGTTGCTCATATTGCCAAAATTGCATGTTCTTCAGAAGTGCTTCCTGAGCTTGGAGGCTATTACAGTGACACAAGAGATGAGCACCATCGATGCAATGGAAGAACTAGCCTTCCAGATGAAGCCCGAGAGTGACATTGCTGCCTCACTTCTTGAGTCATGGTCCTCAGACATGAAGAATTTTATGCAAAACTTTAAATCTCTTTTTGAGAAGTTTTACTCCTTATTGTCATGAACATATACTCTGTTTTCATATTATGCAAAAAGGGGGAATATTTTGCATTACTTTGTCATTGTTGGCAAAGTGGGAGTAGTGTATTAAAATTTTGGTGAGTATTAACATTTTAGGCACATACTTGTAATTTTTGCAAAGGGAGTAGTGTATATGATTAGGGGGAGTAATTTTGATTATGACATCTGTTTTTGTTTTGTAAGCACTTAGATGTCAAAATTTTCCTAAGTGTTGCCATCAATGCCAAAGGGGGAGATTGTTGGTATTTTGATGATGATTAGTTGTGATTGTCATTGATGGACACACACTTATTTGATGTATGAGTTATTCTCAACCGATAGTTGTTCCAATTGGTATTGTATGTCATTAAATGTATAGTCTTTGTTTGTTGAAGACTATCGGTGTTTTGCAGAAGATTCTTACGGGTCATAGCATGATCACATACCCCAAGAGGTATGAAGATCTCAAGTGGAACGAAGACCCTGAGTGGTAGTTAATCTTTTGATGAGAACACTGCGCTCCAATTTTCTAGTCTTCATTTGTCAATTAGTAATCGGTATACTGTATTAAACTGATATAATTGTAATGTGTGATGAGTTATCATCCACCGACACTTTGGCAGTATTTCTATGTCGTGTTACCAAATGTGTCTAGATGCACTGTACCTAGGAAATTATAGTCTAATTTTATTGGACCAACATGAAATTAGGTTCGTATATGAGGACATCATTTCTAGGGTTTTATATAAGTTGTTGTGTGCGAATGTTGGAAAGAAGATTAGGTCCATGCGAGAAAAGGTCTCTCACAACATAGATAGAGAGTGCAAAATATAGAAGAATGAAGTAATGCTGGAATGCATTAACAGGGAGCTGTCAAGGATCTAATCAAGCATTCTGTGCTACTGTCTAGATCATTCACTTGTTGATTACTAATATCTTCGACAAGTCTGAAACCCTTAACCAGGTAGGCCCAACCAGGCCTATTGTAAATCCTCTAAGAAGGTGGTTCATAGTTGTGGATCCGAAATCCTCTAATAGGGTAGTCTTTAGCAAGACTTATCTCCTAACAGAGATCTGGATTCCTAACAGGATCTATTCTGGTGAAGAACATTGTAAGGCCTTAACCAGTCTAGTTACTATTCTTCAGATAGTTGACTTGTGAGTTTTACTCATCGTGGTTTTTCCCATTTGGGTTTCCACATCAAAACATCTTGTCTTATGGTGATTGTGCTTCTGTGGGTGAATGCTTTATTTGCTATTTGGCTTGTTTATGTTTTAATTGGTTTATTGTTTAATCTGCTACACCGGTCTGCAGTTAAACTGCTTAAGAGATTGTTTAAGTTTTTGGGTATACTAATTCACCCCCACCTCTTAGTATTCATCACTTACCAAGATGCAAAATCACATAAAATTACAAAATTATATCAATACCAATACTAGAAAACATGAAAAGACCAACACAAATGCCTCTGGTATAAGGTCAAACCGAGAAAAGTACAATACAAATGACCAAACTTGAAAAACATGAAAAAAGTACAAATTGGCGCATATACCCAATCTTGTGGCACATATGTCCAATCTTGTAGCGCATAAACGTAGTTCTGTGGCACATATGTCAAATTTTGTGGCGCATATGTTCCCTAGAGTGGCGCATATGTCCAATCCAGTAGTGCATACATGTAGTTTTGTGGCGCATATGTTCCCTAAAGTGGTGCATATGTCACATTCTGTGGCACATTTTTAACAAAGACATAAATTGTAGAAAAGAGTCTAAGTTACAAATCGAAGTTAAAATTTGCATAAGTATAGATAAATTGTGAAACCAAATACACTGAAGACGCCCAAAAAATACCTTTAAAAAGGCATAAACGAATCGAAATAACATAAGACAAGGCAAGAGATCTTTCCAAAAACATTACTTAGCCAAAGGACCAAAATTTCACCGAGAACACACAAAAACAACCAATACAACTCATATAGCTTACACATACAATCCTAGAAGATAATAAACTCAAAAACAAGGCTCAAAAATACCATGGAATAGACAATACACAAAAGAAAAGGTGCAAACCATGCATTCACGACAATAGCCATCCACATATGCAAATTTCAAAACCCAAACTATACATAATGTTGAATAATATAGGTCTTTCACCAGATATTCATTGAATAAACTGTATCAAACTATGTAATAGGAAATACATTTCAATCACAAGCTCCCAAAATAATATGCAGACATGGAGCATACAGATATTAAACCAAAAATTAAATGCAGAGAAAAAGGGAGCTCCAACCTGCACCCTGTGTGATGGAAGCAAGTTGGAGGAGAGCCCACACACACTCCAACAAACTCTAGAAGCCAAAATCACAAAATCCAAAAGCCAAGAATGAAAATTGTATAGAAAGCCAAGAGAAAGTAACCCGACAACACTCACAGGCTCGAAAATAAAAAGCCATAAAACTCAAAACCCTAGCAAAAATTCCAGCCAATCACAATATTCCATTTTAGAATATATTTTAGTTGCCTGTCTTAGGTTATAATTTTATTTCCCATTTCAAATCCAACCAATAGGAATAAGTGGTAGTTGAGATTAATATAAAACAGATTGATAATATACAAGTGGGATATAATAATATTGTTATAAGCTAAGGTATTTATACACACAATGCAAATTAATAATCAACTTTATCAAATAAATATACCATAGGCTAGAAATATTTAATTAAATAATACAAAGGGGAATTTAATAAATAAATATGTCAAAGCTCCATAAACAATTAAATGATGAAATAAAATATCAAAAACTTGGATAAATAAATTAAGCTATCAATAATAAATAAACATAAATAAATAAACCACAAATATAAATTAAACAATAAATATTAAATAAATCACAAATCAACATTAAATAAATAAATATTAAATATCAAATAATTAAATACTCAAAAGGCTAATAATCCAATAAATTAAATTAAACATTAAATAATTAGATAATCAAATCACTATTAATCAAATAATTAAAATAAGAATTATTAACTATTTAATCTCGCATCGATAATCAAATTATTAGTCTCAACATTAATAATCACATCATCTCACACAAATAAATAAATCAATAAACATACTCACATCACCAAGAAGACCAAGCTTACTAACTAACATGGCGAACTATGCCAAGACACTAACGACTCACAGTGAACAACTTAGACCTAGAGTATGTGAGGGGAACTTGTGCCAACTCCAAACCACATGCCATTAAGATTTAAAGACACGCTCAAACCTATGGAGCTAGGTGGAGTTGGTGTCTAGTACCTGTAAATTCTGATAAACTTATAAGGCATTGAGAGGGAGGGTGAATCAGTGCAAGCAAAAATAATACAAATTTGATCACCAACTTAAACAACTTAAAACTTAACAAGAATAAGATAAATATCACCACATAAGCTAATGCCCAATAAAATAAATTCCACATAACACAAGAGATTTATACGTGGAAACCCAAAAGAGAAAAACCACAGTGAGAGTTAATACACACAAGATTCACTATCTTTAGAATAGAAATCTTGACCGGTTAAGGTCTTACAAATATGCCCTGTCAGGAGTAGACCCAGTTAGGAGTCACCTGGTTAAGGAATTTAAATGATGAGCCCTGTTAGGAGCTTTGATCTGTTAGGATCAACCTCGTAAGAGGATTTAAGAATCTGATATAGAGCTACCTTGTTAGGGGATTTAGAAGTTAAGGCTTGTTAGGACCTACCCGGTTAAGGGATTTTGCTGTTGTAACTGTTAGGATAACAATAGTTCAATTTATCTTCATATAACACCTCTGTGTCTGATAAGATCCGCTTCAGATCCTTAAAACTTCAACAACACATCAATACAGAGCTTCACTAATCACCGCACAATCGAAATCTCAATATTCGCCTTTGATTTCATCAACATACGCATGTCTATCTCATAACTCATCAAATTTTTTATAGACATCAACTTAGTCGGCTACAACCTTAGAATAATTTCCTAGGTTCAATGAATCTAGACAAACTAACATTGCATGTCAAACTTATGTTGGCCACCAACATAACAAACCAAAAATAAAACAAAACTTGTGTCGTTTTACCAATTTAAGTGACTTTATCACTACCGGTTAAGTGTTCATCAAAATGCTTGCTATGTACATCAAATCTTGCTTGTCCAGTTGAACCTGCCAATGCGGTCATGAACATAGCTCAAAATACCCATCTCCATCATTCCTTTAAAACTACATCATTCAACTCTTCATCAATCGCCTATACCGATTGCATGAATGTAACTCTGATCTTGTTTACTGGTTAAGAACCTATTTGCTGGTTCATTGGTAAACTGTCTTTAGTACTGGTTATACCTTACCAGTTGGCTTCGAAGACTTAGATGACTACAAAAACATTGTTGCCATCAATGATAACACAAGACTTAGTCATCAAACATGAATCTCAATCTCTTCATCACATTCACCAATCAATCATTTACCGGTTGCATATCACCAACAATGTTTACTGGTTCAGTCAAATGCCAACATTCTCCCCCTTTGGCATTGATGGCAATACTTAGGAAAGAAAAAATTTGTCAGCTAAGTGTGCAATACAAGAATTGACGTCATGACATATACCCCCCCTTAGCAATTGCATGCTAATATAAAAATTTGACTCTCTACTAATTCTCCCTTTACTTTTACATACAAAATTTGGAGTGACTCTTCAACTATTACTCCCCTTTGACAATAATGCCAAACAAAGAAGTAAAAACATGAAAGATAAATACATGTTACATCGAAATTGCATCAAAATTGCATAGCATATATAGATATAGGCTTTCAAAATGTTTTTACAATGCAATTTTAGAAAAAAAATCACTAAAATGAGATTTCAACTGTTTTAGATCATTATGCCAGGTCTCCAAAATAGTGTCGGTTATCTCCACATGTGTCTTTATCTGTCCAACAAACTCCTCCATGGCATCTATGGTACTCATCTCCGGTGTTGCAAGGATAGCTTCAGATTCTTGTTAAGCTCTCTATAAGATTTCCACCTTCGGTATCAACTGTGTTTGTAATTCTGGTAGTGATCTGATCCTCTTAACCTGTTCATTTTCATAAGCTTTTAGCTTATGCTGAAGTTCTACAACCAATTTTCCAAATTTGATATCAGAGTCATTAAGGGGCTTGAATGACTGACTAAGAAATTTAAGTTCTTGCACAACTTCCTCCTTCTTCAAATTATCACAAAACAATGAAAATTTAGAAATAGTTGAGAGTATTTTACCTCCGGTCTCAAGTCCTCCTTTCAAATAGTTCTTATTGACAGTAAGAGAAACTTTCCCTTTATCAATTTGAGTCATTAAGTGCTCTGTTTTCTTCTTCTTGTAATCTTTCTCAGCACTGATATAAGTTGCATCTTCAAATGATCTCATTTGCTCTCTGACATCAGAAACAAGTTGTCCAAGCTTATCAATAGGAGTAACAAAATTATTTGTATCAGTCTTCGGTAGGAGACGACAAAATCTCAACAACATTTCTTATTATTTCTGCCTCCTGCTGCTGATCTTTCATCCTCTTCTTCTTGGCCCGGAATTGCATGGCAGTTGCAATCTCCATCAACTCAATTGATCTCAAATTGTCCATGTCTAGTGGTCCTTTGATAATTATAACGTCATCATCATCATCATCATCTACAATTTTCTTTTTAGAATCAAGTGACAAAGGTGTCACTTTAGGTTCAATCTTCTTTGACTTCTTCTCCTTTGTTTCCTCTTTATCTTCAATTTTCTCCTCTTCCTTTTCCTTTTATTTTTCTTGTCTTTTTCTCTACAAGCTTATCTTCTATCACTTCCTCTTTCTTTTCACTCTCCTTATCCTTTTCAGTGTCCTATACCGGTGGGGGTTGTGTATCAACAATTTTAGTTACTACTGGTGGCTCCCCATCCTTCTTTTCTTCATCTTTCTTTTCTTCCTATCCATGTTCCTATTCATATTGCTCAGAAATTTGAACATCAACATCCTGTACATCTACATTGTCAGTAGCATCAGCATCATCATGATTACTGGTATCATCATCATCGGGGATAATCACATATTCAGTTTGTGTGTTCACTAGTTGATCTCCCATCACTATTTCATCAAGATTAAAATTAGTTATCTTGACTCCTTCAAGAAGATATTTAGCCTCAAACCTTTCAGGTTCATCTTCCCTAACTTCTTCCTCTTCATTCGGAATCGGACCCAATACCTTCTTCAAAATTTGTTCAGTCTCCTCATGGACTGATTGGGTCTCACCAATTAACATTCTTGTCAACATTTTCTTTGACCTAAAAGATGACTTTGTCTTAGAAAGAATTTCATCTATCTCCTCCTTAGTAGCTTCAGGTTGCAAGTTTTTCAGAATAAATTCAATGTATTCTCTATCTTGTTTCATGGCTGCCTATCATCTTGCATCAATCTTATTATATAAAGAATTGGGAATGTGCCCTTGTAATTCAATTAGGCCTTTTCTATATTTATTCATCATGTAAATAACTGCATCCTCAATCTACCTTTGTTCATCTTCACTAAACGTATCATAGAGTTTCTTCACACCAGTCAATAAACCATACTCTTTAATGTTTATTATTAAATTTTTAAGAGGTGTGAGCTTGGTTATCGGTTTCTTTGAAGATTTCACAGTTGAAGTACCAACACCCTTAGACCTTTTTTTGCTAGCCCTTAGGGCTTTCTTTTCTCCTTCAGACTTAGTCTCTTCTTCATCAGCATCTACCGGTTTCTGTGCTTGTTGCTTTCTCCTTTTACCAGTCTTAACCGGTACAGTAGGTGGTTCAACAATCTTACCTTTTCTTCGGAAGTAAATCTTTGATGGTTTCTCCTTCTTTGTTGCTACTGGTTTCTCCTTCTTAATAGTTGCTGGTTTTTATTTCTCTACAACTTTCTCCTTTCCAGCTCTTGTCTTTACACTGGTGGGGGTACCGGTTGGTGCACTTGAAGGGATTTCTCCTTGTAAGTGCCAAAACGTTCTGCTATTGTATCTACCGGTTGGGCAAGCAAATGATCAACATATGCAGTAAGAAGATCCTTGTCCACTTCATATCCCATGGGCATAACCCATGTAGTTCGGGGTACAACTGCCTCCATCATGCAAGTATTTGTATCAACCATAAAGAAAATTGTGTTTTCATACAGGTTGACAACCTCTATCGGTATGCTTTCCCTTGCATGCATTTTCTTTTGAAAATCTTTAAAATATCCCCTTGCAATCTTGTCAAAACCATTACCAAGCATTCTTATGCTATTCTTCATTTGTATCAATGTTGGAGTGCCATCTATCCATCGAATATCACCAATACCAGGGAACCATTTTTGAAAATAAAAGAATAGACCAAGAATTAGTTGTCCAAATTTAAACCTTAACCTCTTATCCTTCTTGATGGATTCTAGGTTTAGCATTAGTTGACTTCTCAATGCCTCCGAAAATTCATAATCAACATCCTCTTTTATCATCCGGTGGGCAGTGTGGATAGCAGCAACAGGGATGTTGTTCATCCTTCTAGAGTAATAGATCCAATAACCAATAACCATTGAGGGATATTTCACTGCCGGATCATTGATATTATTCACCGTCATTTCTCTTCCATCCCATTTATCTTGTTAAATTTTCTACATCATTCTTAGGAATTGATCTGATTACATGAGCCTCACCGGTGGCACAAAATCTAGTGACTACGTGAATAGCTTCCTTAAAAAATTTATGTGGTCGGTCGAGCCACATAAACTGGTCATGAATTCTACTAAGCACATATCTCACAAGTTCATCATCAAAATCATTAATGAAATTCGGGGCATGGTGAAACCCTTTCTCGGTAACCCTTTTAAACTGTTCCTTTATCTCTCTATTCTTATCACACAATGCTTTATACTGATAAAAAATAAGAGCAATACCAAGATCATCTAGTTTTCAATGATAAAACAATCTAACATATTCAACATGTAAGACACCATAAGGAACTTTAGATAGGGATCCGACGGGATCAATTGCCTCGGACTTAAACGAGTGCCTCTTAAATTTAGGATGGGGTCTATCAGTAACATCAACTAGATGTGGCGTATCCATCTTCAATGATTCAGAAAGATAAGCAGATATCAAGATTTATGGATAAATACCTTTTACCACTTCTGCATTGGGGTTCCAAACACCAACAAAGCTTTCTCACCGATTCTCGGTCGTAAATCACACTAGATCACTTCAAATCTTTGTCAAACAAGTTAGATACTGCAAACACAATTCTTCTCTTCTCTATTCTCTCTTCGAGTGCCCACAAGAATGCAATGTAACAAATAACATTCAAAAAGTTCCTTTTATTTGCCTATTATCTACCACATTAAATGCCATTATCGATAAAACCCTAAAATATCTTCCAACATATTACCGGTTCTTATAACACATCAAACCTACCGGTTTGATCATAAAATCACTTCACAATATCATAATACAACAAAGTATGTAAATTTAACATACTTTATGGTCCTTTAGGGGGTTCTGAAATAGATCTAACATTAAGCTCCCCCTAAGCTTTTTAACAACTTAGTTTGCTGGTGAAGGGTTCTCCACACTAGGTGAAGAAATAGGATCCTCAGATGGTTTGTCTTAGATTTTCTCATCATCCTTCTTTTTTTAGATTTTGTTCATTTCAGCTTTGGTCTCCTCCACATCAACTTTCATATTCCCTTTCCGGTCAGCAAATTGATTTACCGGTTTGTTCACCTTTTCTCTACAAAACTTTGTAATATGTCTTAGTTTATGACAATGATAAAAAGCCATAGCGGATGCTCTCCAAGGTCTAGCATTGCCTCTACCAGTCCTTCTTCTGCAGTTCATAGCTACATGGCCTTAGTTATGATAGATTGTGCAAACCACATTCATCCTCTTTTCCATCTCATATGGACTAGACCAGTTAGCATAGGGTCTCTACAGTTATAACTTCTCCGGTCATTAAGGGTTCTTTTCCAACCACCACCAGACCTCTGACTCATGTGAGGTGTTGGAATATTTTCTCCATATGTGTACTCAACAGCTCTATGTCCATGCATGTTGCAAGTATAACAATAGCCATTAAAGGTTCTAGGCTTATACCCTTGATATGCATTAGGTCTATAACCATTGGTAACATCATATCTGCTTCTACAAACATTAGTAGTATGTCTTGGTTTATGACAGTTGAAACAAATAGGCTTATAGGATTTCTTACTGGTGGATTTGTAATAATTAGGCATAGGTTTACCTTTATGCGTGGTGTCCTTAGTACTAGAAGGCTCACCTTTCTCAAATGTATTGTAACCTAATCCAGTTGTATCACTGCTCATCCTTTGAGATTGGATCTATTCATCAAGCATGGTAGAACTTTTGTTAAACTTTGCAAGCTTCTCATTAGCATCAACAAGTTCTTGTGTAAGGTCTTCATTCCTTTTCATAAGAGTCTCTTTTAGAGACATTTTCATATCTAGTTCTGCCTTTATTTCTTCTTTTTCTTCTTTTTCCTCATGCCAGTGTGCATATAGAGTGCCATTTTCCTGATTTATCTTAAAGATCTCATGTTCTTTATCTTTGATCTCGTCTTCTGTTGCCCTCCTTGCTTCAAGTTCCTGACTCATCCAGAAGGTTAGGGCTTCTAGCTCTCTCCTCAAGTTAGCCTTCTCATCATTTAGTTTCTCCACCTCATCAACCAATCCACCTATGTTTTCTTCATCAGAAGAACTTCTCTAAGAAACCTCCAACAGTTGTTCGGTTAGCTCTCTTCTCTTAACAAGTGAAGCTTTATAGTTGCCTCTCAATGTTTCTAAGGCTTCCTCAGTTTTTGGAAGTTTATTAGACATCTCTCTATAACTCATATCCCCCATGTCTTCCTTAGAAATCCTTCTCAAGCAGTTAAGCCTCAAATAAGTTTCACTCTAATACCAATTGATAAACTTATAAGGCACTGAGAGGGGGGGTGAATCGGTACAAGCAAAAACAATATGAATCTGATCACCAACTTAAATCACTTAAAACTCAACAAGCATAAGAGGAATATCACCACATAATCTAATGCCCAATAAAAAAAATTCCACATAACATAAGATATTTATACATGGAAACCCAAAAGGGAAAAACCACCGTGGGAGTTAATACCCACAAGATTCACTATCTGCAGAATAGAAATCTTGACCGGTTAAGGTCTTACAAATATACCCTATTAGCAGTAGACCCAATTAGGAGTCACCCGGTTAAGATATTTAAATGATGAGCCATGTTAGGAGCTTTGACCTGTTAGGATCAACCTCGCAAGCGGATTTAAGACTCTAACATAGAGCTACCTTGTTAGGGGATTTACAAGTTAAAGCATGTCAGGACCTACCTGGTTAAGGGATTTTGCTGTTGTAACTATTAGGATAACAACAATCCAAATGATCTTCATATAACACCTCTGTGTTTGATAAGATCCACTTCAGATCTTCAAAACTTCAACAACACATCAATATAGAGCTTCACTAATCACCACACGATAAAATCTCAATATTCGCCTTCGATCTCATCAACATACGCATGTCTATCTCATAACTCATCACATTTTTTATAGACATCAACTTAGTTGGCTATAACCTTGGAACAATTTCCTAGGTTCAATTAATCTAGACAAACTAACATTGCACGCCAAACTTATGTCAGCCGCCGACATAACAAACCAAAAATAAAACAAAACATGTGTCATTTTATCGATTTATGTGACTTTATCATTACTGGTTAAGTGTTCATCAAAATTCCTTCTCTGTAAATTAAATATTGCTTGTCCAATTGAATCTACCAATGCAGTCATGAATATAGCTCCAAATACCTATCTCCATCATTGCTTTATAACCACATCATTCAACTCTTCATCAATCGCCTGTACCGGTTGCATGAATGCAACTCTGATCCTATTTACCAGTTAAGAACCTATTTGTCGGTTCACTAGTAAACTGTCTTCTGTACCGGTTATACCTTACCAGTTGGCTTCCAAGACTTAGATGACTACAAAAATATTGTTGCCATCAATGACAACACAAGACTTAGTCATCAAACATGAATCTCAATCTCTTCATCACATTCACCAATCAATCATTTACATGTTGCATATCACCAACATTCTGTTAGGTAACTCAGATAATTGGTGGATAGCTGAGAGGGGGGGGGGGGGGTGAATCAGTTGTTGACAGATTATAAAACTTTAAGCTTTAAAACCTTATTATCAGAATACATAAACCAAATACCGGAATAGCAGATGTAATAGTTAAGCACAAATATAAGCCACATAACATTTACCCACCATCCACAAAAGATAACACCAAGATTTGTATGTGGAAAACCTAGTAAAAGGAAAAACCACGATGGGAAGCCTACCCATAGTCAGATAATACTTCTATAGTAAGTATGTGATTACAAAAGAGGAGCCTACACATGCAGGAAGGCCAACACCCTAGAGCATACTGCTTATCACAAAAGGAGCCTCACTAACTACAAAATAAATCCAGACTACAATCTGGAAAGAAGAGTGAACTGCAAGAATAGCATATCATATGCCTGAGTATAGTTCCGGTTAAGCTCAGTACTAGAGGTCTTAAACCTCTTTCACCAACCCAATTAGATCACCTATGATTGACCAAAACCTCTGCATATTATTACAACCTTATTCGCAAATAGATAATCGCATAACCCCTAAAACCATAGACCCATGATCTACAAAGAGATCTTACATCATATTTATACCAACCCGGGACCTAAACAATTAGGTCGACCTCCTAAAAGATAATACAATAAATTCATAACATAAACCTGCAATCCAATGATCAACCAAGTCAACCTAAGACCAAAACAACATAATCTAATCAATAAAACCAATTGGTAACACATCGAGATCATCCATCAACACGTTACATAAATCGTTCCATAACCTAGAAGAATAAGATAGCATTAGGTCTGGTCCTAAATGCAACTTCATCAATCAATAGGAACACAAACAAGATAGCCAACAACATCCCGAAAGCCATCTAGAAGCTGCAGCAACACCACTTATCATGTGCATCAAAAGATCTTCAACAAAGCTTTATCGGTAAAACCCTTACCGGTGACCAAATGACTTACAAAAACAAATGATAGCTCCTGAGTCATCAAATCCCAAACCAACTGATCGTGATACAAATCTGAATAGCATGAATGATAGATCCAAATCGATTCCACAAACCAAAGCATACCAGATCAATATCATAATCCAACTGCTCTACCAGAACCTACCGAAAATAGGTAAACAACCAAAATAGTTGGTGTTGCCATCAATGACAAAACATCAATGCAACACATAATCAATTCCTCCAATTTGCCAACAATCTCCCCCTTTGGCATTGATGGCAACAATAGATGTGAAAAACATCCAAGTGCCAAGAAATCCCAAACAAGTCTCCCCCAAAGGAAGACAACCAACAATCTCCTATAAAGTGATATTACAATGAAGTTAACAAACTCCCCATGTGAATGATATCCCTGTTAAGTTCTAATTTCTCCCCTTTGATTGATATTTTGTTAAGCTCTATTTTTCACATATATCTCTCCCCCTTTGACATCAATGCCAAAAATCTGACATAAACATCAAAGAAAAATCATAAATCCATTGAACCACCCAACTAACTACTCCCCCTAAGTGGTAGCACAACCACATCAATCCAAAGTGAATAGTAGCTCTGTAAATGCATATCGGACTGATGCCAATCAACATCACTCAGGTCTCTACTGGAGGGGCAAAAAATCCCAATCTATCTTTGAAGTACTCAAATGATTCCTTAGGCAAGGGTTTAGTGAAGATATCTGCAATCTGCTCTTTAATGTTCACATAAACCATTTTGACTTCATTTTCTTCCACCTTCTCCTTCAAAAAGTTATACTTGATATATATGTGCTTTGCCTTAGAATGAAATACTAGATTCTTTGATATGTCAATAACAGTAGAGTTATCACAGTGAATAACTACCAGTTCATTACAATCCACCCTTATATCCTTCACCATTTTCTTCATCCATATAACTTATGTACAATCAGTAGTAGCAACAACATACTCAGCTTCACTAGTAGATAAAGAGGTACATGATTGCTTCTTGTTGATCCATGAAACAAGTTTCTTTCCAAGAAAGAAAGCTCCACCAGATGTTCTCTTCCGGTCATCAACATCTCTAGCCCAATCTACATATGTATATGCACATAGTGTAAAATCATCATCTTTAGGATACCACAAACCATATTTAGTTGTTCCTTGCAAATACCTGAAAAATCCTTTTCACCGCACTCTCATGATTCTCTCTAGGATCACTCTGATATCTTGATACAATACAAACTACATTCATTATATCTGGTCTAGTCTGAGTTAGATATAACAAGCCTCCAATCATAGACTTGTACCTTGTAGGATTTACCGGTGTTGATGCATCTTTCTTTGTCAATTTCTCACTTGTAACCATAGAATTTTTCATACCAAATTTCTTCAACAACTCACTAGCACACTTAGTTTGACAAATGAAAATACCTTTATCAGTCTGAGTAATATGCAAACCTAAGAAAGATTTCATCTCCCCAATCATAGACATCTCAAATTCATTCTTCATATTATCAGAGAATTCCATACATAACTTATCCTCACCTCCAAAAATGATATCATCATCAAAGAATTCAACATTCAATATGTTATCATCAGTGATCTTATAATATAAATTATTTTCAGCATTACCTTTAGTGAAACCAAGTTTCAAAAGATATTTATCCAATCTTGTATACCAAGCTCTAGGGGCTTGTTTCAATCCATATAAAGCTTTTCTTAACCTGCAAACCATGTTTTTGTCATTTGAAAGTGAAAATCCATCAGGGTGCTTAATATAAACTTCCTCTTCAAGATCTCCATTCAGAAATGAACACTTAACATCCATTTGATAAACCTTGTAGTTCTTATGGGCAGCATAATCAAGAAATAATCTCACAGCTTCAATCCTAGCTACCAGAGAAAACGTCTCATCATAATCAATTACTTCATTTTGAGAATATCCTTTACAAACCAATCTAGCCTTTTTCCTCACAACTTGTCCATCTTCATTCAATTTGTTCCTAAAAGCCCATTCAGTTCCAATAACATTCTTATTTTTAGGCTAGGGAACTAAATTCCATGTATTATTCTTTTCCATCTGATCTAATTCCACTTCCATATCTTTCATCCAACATTCATCTTTACATGCTTCAATTACTGATGCCGGTTCAATTTGAGAAATTAAACGTACCCATCAACTGCCAACCTTATTCTTGTCATCAGTCCTTTATTCTTGTCTCCAATGATCCGATCTTTTGAATGATTTAACCTAACACAGGAGTCTTCTATTTTTTTGTTCCTTTGCTCTGATACCAATTGTTAGATGGCTGCAAATGAACTTGATGAACTTGAACTATTAGATGCCATATGATCTTCCTCAAGTGGTTAAGATTTTGTAGAGAGGACTAGGCTCTGATACCAATTGTTAAACAACTCAGATAACTAGTGGACAACCGAGACAGGGGGTGAATCGGTTGTCGACAGAATATAGAACTTTAAGCATTGAAACCTTATTACCGGAATACATAAACCAAATACTGGAATAGTAAATATAATAGTTAAGCAAAAATATAAGCCACAAAATATTTACCAACCATACACAAAAAATAACACCAAGATTTGTACATGGAAAACCCGGTAAAGAGAAAATCCACGGTGGGAAGCCTACCCACAGTCAGATAATACTTCTATAGTAAGTATGTGATTACAAAAGAGGGGCCTGCACATGCAGGAAGACCAACAGCCTAGAGTGTATTGCTCATCACAAAAGGAGCCTCACTAACTACAAAATAAATCCAGACTACAATCCGGAAAGAAGAGTGAACTGCAAGAATAGCATCTCCTATGCCTGAGTACAGTTCCGGTTAAGCTTAGTACCAGAGGTCTTAAACCTCTTTCACCAACCCAATTCGATCACCTATGATTGAACAAAACCTCTACATATTCATTATAACCTTATTCGCACACATATAATTTCATAACCCCTAAAATCATAGACCCATGATCTACAAATAGATCTTACATCACATTTATACCAACCCAGGACCTAAACAATTAGGTCAACCTCTTAAAAGATAATACAATAAATTCAGAACATAAACCCACAATCCAATGATCAATCAAGTTGGCCTAAGACTGAAACAATATAATCCAAACAATAAATCCAACCGGTAACACATCGGGATCATCCACCAGCACGTTACATAAACCGGTCCATGACCTAGCAGAATAAGATAGTATTAGGTTTGATCCTAAATACAACACCATCGATCAACAAGAACATGAACAAGATATCCAACAACATCCCGAAAGCCATCTAGAAGCCGCAACACCACTTATCGTGTGCATCAAAAGATCTTCAACAAAGCTCTATCAGTAAAACCCTTACTGATGACCAAAAGGCTTACAAGAACAAATGATAGCTCCTAAGTCATCAAATCCTGAACCAACTGATTGTGATACGCATTTGAATAGCATGAATGACAGATCCAACCCAATTCCACAAACCAAAGCATACCAAATCAATATCATAATCCAACCGCTCTACCGGAACCTACCAGATATCGATAAACAACCAAAACAGTCAGTGTTGCCATCAAAGACAAAACATCAATGCAACACATAATCAGTTCCTCCAATTTTCCAACACTGTCTTTATCGGTTTAGTCAAATACCAACAAATTCCTACATCTACAAAGCAATGATACGACATATACATATATATAATAACAGGCAAGTGATAAAGAATCACAACGACACATCCCGCTCGTAATGAGTGATGTGATATTATCCCTATCACGGAGATAGTCATACAACATCAAACACACCATAAGATCAACTCATCATAGGTAACCATGAAATAGGGTCAGTACATCTAAAACATCATCAAGTGCATGATCACTATAATCCATCAATATAGTAAGGCATGTAAAATCCATCAAGCATATAAATACATATAAGATCCATCAACACCTATACTCATCAAATCACATGATCAATAATGATAGTACCATCATCCACATAAACTATCAAAATAGAATATATCCACATAAGTCATCACAGTATCATATGTCCAAGTAATGTCTAGCATCATAATGAGTATCTGAAATATAAATAGAGTCACGTTCGCAATCTAAAACATCATAAAATAACATCTACAGTATGAATAGAGTCATAAGAAATCATCAAAGTATCATCAATATGTCTATATAAGTCTTATTGACACATAGGTCAAAAGGTAAATTGAGGAGGGACACTACAATTTGTCTACTTGAGAGACAAGTTAGGGGTATCCACCCCTCCTGTTGAGAACTAGATGCATTAAGTTGCATCAATCTGGTGGATTTCAGAACCTTATCCTTTTATCCAGTTTGGTGTGCAGGTGTTGCTACTCTACTTGAGTAGTCTGTGTTTTGGAGAGAGTTTTTTTTTCTATTTTGAGATCTTTGGCATTGTTGTCAAAGGGGGAGAGATATCATGTGAAAAACTGCTTTATATGTCCTGATCTTAAGGGGAGTTTGCTGGTGATATCTTCTTTCTTTGCATTGATTGTTTTCACATTCATATGTTGCCATCAATGCCAAAGGGGGAGATTGTTGGATATTGTTGGTCATTGTTGTTGCTAGGATATGTTGTTGTCGTTGATGTCAACATATTTCTATGATTTTCTCTGGTGATTGCATTTTGGGAAGAACTTAGGATCTGGTTTGTAGTGTTGTTTTGTTGATCAATGTTTTGAAGAGTTTGGTATTTCCTCTGGTATATTCCGGTGTGATCAGATCTTGTGCTGAGACTTTAGGATATTTCTTGGAATGATCTTGTGTATCTTCATTTCAGTTGGATCGTAATTTGGTGCTCTGCAAGTTATCTTTCTTCGTGACAGTTGTTGATTGGTGTTGTTCTTGAGCTTTCAGATGTTGACTTATGAAGATTTGATAAGTGGTGTTAGTACAACTGTCCCTGATGATTCTAACATGCTTGCTAGTGTTTCCTAGTCACGTCCTAGTTGTTTTGGTGTTCTGTATTGATCGTTGTGTGAGTTTTTGGTGGTTTCTATCAAGCAGTGATGATTTTCGTGTTATGCAGTTTTTCTAGTGGTGTGGCGTGTCGCGGTTGATCTTGGCATGATTTTCGGTGGAGTTGAGCATTTGGGAATTTGATTTAGGTCCATGTTATGCTATGTAAATCATTATATTGGTCCGGTGGCCGATATTTGTATCGTGTGTTGTAATTTTGTAATTGAGGGTTGAGGGTTTAGCCGACCTTGTTGTCAAGGTTGATGACTTGTATATATATAGGAGATATATTCATGTAATTTATGTGTCGATGTTATGTCTGCATTATCAGAGAGAGGATTATATGTGAACAAGTGATTTATCCTTTGGTGTTAAGTTTGAAGTGAGATTGGTGTTGTAGGGTAGACATATGTGCTTAACCGAAACTGTGATTAGGCATTTGGACATGTTATTCTTTCAGTTCATTTCTTTCGGATTGTAGTTCGAATCTTATTGTAAGTCAGTGAGACTTCCCTGAGGGTTGTAGCCTTCCAGGCTATTATATTTGAGCAGTGAGCTCTAGGCAGTGTGCATGAATGCATGTACATTCCCCGTTATAATATTTACACATACTAATACAAAGTATCATCTTCCTGTGGGTAGGATCCCACCGTGGTTTTTCCCTTAACTGAGTTTTCCATGTCAAAAATCTTGGTGTTGTGTGTTGTGTTGTTAATTTGCTTATCTGTTTTATCACTACAATTTATCATATCTATGTTTTGTGATTAAGTTTGGTATTCTGGTGAAGACTGATTCACGCCTCACCCCCACCCTCTTGCCCCCCCTCCCGTCTCAGTCTTCCTTCTTGGTTGTTGCTAACAATAACTATATTGTAACATATGAAGAAATAATGTCTCAACTTTGGTATTTTGGAGCATTAATTTTTTTACTTTAGTAAACAAGTTAATATAATCATACAATTTTTTAATTTTTTTTTACTATTTATGTAAACATACTAAAACTAGCACCTACACCAAAAGGAGGTGCAATGGTTTTTCTTTTTATCTCTGACTTGGTATGCTCTAATTTACCTGTATTTATTTATTTATTCTTTTTTGACTTCTTGTTCTTTTGATCCACGTGCTCCCTTTCTCTCACTCCTCCCATCTCTTTTTATTTACACTATGTCTACAACTTTACATTATTTATTATTCCTTTGGCTCTCTTCATGGAACATAAAGTGTGATCCGAAATGTTGATGCAAACATAATGTACACAATTGAATCTAGAAACAATTATATCTTATAGACAAATAAAGTGATAGAGAGAAGTAATAGAGGTATAAAGAGATGGAGGGGGCAAAATAGAGATAGAGACAAAGGGGGCAAGAGTGAGAGAGATAGACCTGATAGAAACAAGAAATAGAGAGAAGTATAGAAAGATGAAGATAGATAGAGAGGGAAAAATATGGAGAGAGATGCATAGAGATAGATATAGGGAGGGACATATAGGAAATGTATGTGTAAAAGAGAGAGAGGGAGAGAGAATGAGAAAATTATTAAATTAATTCTTAAGAAAATAATTGCAAAAAAAATAAACAATCAAAATAAATTTCAAACATAAATATAAATTTAAAAATAAAATATAATAAAATAATACAAAAAATCTAAATATTTCAAAATCCAATTTAATTTACCGAGCACAAAAAAAAATCCAATTTAATTTAATTTGATTAATAAATAAATAATTCAAATTAAATCTAAATCAACAATTAAAATAAAATAAGCTAAATACAAATAAAAATATATCTAAATATTTATATTAATAAAAGTAACTAAAAATATTAATAAATAATAAACTTATTAAATTTAAATAAAATAAATAATTTTTTTAAATCAATAATAGAATAAATTAAATTATATTAAAACAAAGAAAAATAAGACTCCAGCATAAATAAGACTCAAAACATAGTATGCATTAATTATTCAAACCTGCTAGTGATGTTAATCAATAAGACTCAAAACTTACTAGTCCAAGCTCCAAAATAATATTTTATTGAACCAACTTGAAGTCTTACATTGTAAATTTTAATTGAATGCATTCAAAGTTCAATTTTATTACTTCATACTTTTAAATAGATATTTCATTATTTCTAGCCTATATTTTCGTTTTCTTTATATAGAACTATACTAGAAATTGCACTTAGGTGGGCAATGGGTACGCCAAATAGAAGAAGAGTGGGAAAAACAATTTATTTAGAGAAAATAGGAGAAGAGCGACATAATCTAAATGATAAATGTAAAGAAAATGCACATTCAAGCAAGTCCTTAGTGAGAGTAGTTGATTTCAAACTTTAAAGAACAATGGGAAATATAACAATTGACAAAGTGGCATAGTGTGACATAAATTTGTCATATATTTTGAACAAGTTTAATAATTTAGCATATAGAGATCATTCATTGACCACCAACATCAATTATTTGGAGTGAAATATAGGAATACAATGAACTTTTCTAATGTTTGATAATACATGCTTGGTAAGAGATTTATAAGATTAAATACATGTGGTATTGATTGAATACTAGGAATAGTATAAGTATTGAGAAAAGAGAGGATGGAACAAACCTAGAGGTTTTTGTAGTTATGGTTGACAGGTTGAAGAGTTTGTATTTGATAATGTTGTCAAGCGTGCCTCTTCTTCCTTTTGGAGAGCAAAATATGAGCTTTGTTGCATTCATGAATATCTTTGGAATCTGAAGGTAGGATGTATACGAATATTTGCAAGTTCTCGAACCCTTGAAATAGCTATGAATGTCAACTCTTGTCAATCAATATTGTCAATGTCGATTGTCGCTCTTTGAAGTGTGATCCCTTGTGATTTGTGTATTGTTAAGGCCCATGCCATTTTTAGTGGTATTTGACATCGGAGACCATGACTTATTGTTGTTACAGGGACATTTTTTGGGTTGTCTTGATCCCAAGTTGGACCTATATAATTTTTGAATTGAACAACAACAAATAAGGGAAGTTGAGGTGGTTTTTCACCACCATTGTATACAATTGCTTTGACTTGTCCAAGTGCACCATTTACGAGACATGTTTCCACCCACAAATTTGTACATAACATAACTTATTGGCCAATACATAGGAAGATCTTTGATTGAAGTTGTTCTTCATTTGGATTTGAGGATGTGAATCCCCTAAGTTGTTCTGCAGTACACAGGGCAATAGGCTTTGCTAAAGACAATAACATGCATTGTTATCTCGGTGCCTTTTCTTTTGTGGATGGTTGATATAGGGGAGATGGATAAAACTATTCCAATGACATCTACAAGGGAGTGAATAGGAAATGATTGTAGCAATCTATGCTCTTAATGTGGAAGCTATGCTTGGGTATGGTAGAGTCTATGCATGTGGAAGGAGTTACTGTTGATGAGGTGTGGAGGATTATTTCAAGAGGGTTTGTGGAGCTACTATATTTTGTGTTGGCCACTTTAATCCATCCATTTGAGATCACATATAGACTCTCAGATTAAATAGCATGGTAGAAACTATCAACAAGTTCATTAAAACAAGTTACATGTATTTCAAAGCCTAACTTGTCTACAAAATCAAAGCCAAATACTTTCCCATCACGTTTAGCATTTTTAAATTCGTGAATTGGGGTTTTTGCCAATGCTCGACCCTCAATGGACCATTGTTTATGGTATGGGGTTAGTGTTTTAATGGCAAGTGTTTCGAAAGGGGCCATGTTTGGTATGAAATGTTTCGTAGATGGAGAAGATTCCAATGGGTCTTTGGAGCTACTTGATGGAAGGTAGGGCGAAACTTGGAGGAAAGGAGTTGGAGTTCCAATGATTGTTGCTTTGTTAAAGAGTATATCCAAGCTATCTATTAGGATAGCCCTACAATAAAATGAATTATATAACTCAATAAGGAGATGTGCTAAATGAAAACTAATTCTCAAATACACCAATATGAAATGATACATGAAGTAATTTTTATAAAAATGACATTTAGAAAATATATATTTTGTGAGATTTTAGAGTACTTTGGAAAAACAAGTTCTAAAATACAACAATGTGAATCACTAAATGGTTTGAAAAGTATGAAAGCAACATTTATAAAATATCTATTTTATAAAATTTGAGAGTGTTCAAAGGTCAAATAATCACATTATATCTATTTTGTCTAAAGGAATTAATAACCTATAAGATTAGAATACATAATACTCAAATGAAATGTAGTCAACTCGAAATTTATAAATTTACATCGTTGTGTTACTTTCGTAGGAGCTAGTGTCTGACATCTAGTGGAATTAGATGCTAATGCAATTCAAACTTTATTGAGGTATGGAAATCTTGTGTAAAAAAATCTTCCACCTTGTCCTACATATCCAGTGCTTGTGAATGAATTTCTAGGGAAGGACCAAAGAAAGAAAGGAACCTATGTGGAGTGGATGTGAGTGATAAAAATGATTGTTGGTATTGTGTTGTGTTAGCGACTTAAGAGTTCAGCCAGTGGTGACATAGCTCTCAAAGCATGCAGTTATTTTACACACCTCTATATTATATACGTCTTTGAATACCATGTGCAACACCGCTTTAGACTTGTACAACTATAGTGGATGGAATGATATTTTTTTTATTTTTTTTATTGTACCAAGTCTTAGAATGTTTACCAATAAACCATGAAATGAGAAAGATCATACATGATATTTCAAAGCAGACATTAGCGTGGTATAACAACCATACAAAAGTTAAGTATCACAGATAGAGAGAACTATTTCCTATGGTTGTCTAGTGGAAATGTCAATCACTAATCTCAAGTTTAAAATGAGGGTTTTATGCACATCTTTGTGTTATGTCCTTTATAGCCATGCTTTAGTTTGTACATCTATGGTAGAGGAACACAAGTTTTTGGTTTTCTATACTCTATCAAGTTACAATAGGTTTACCTGACTATCTATAATGAAAGCCAAGCCTTTGTATCAGGCTTGAATTTTGAAACTTCAGACGAGATTAGAAAAGCTAGAACCAAGAGGAAAAGGACTAAGGGTTTAGATTTAAATACAGACAATTATGAAACATCACCCATAGCCTCTTTTACACATGTAATCTAAAAACACATTCAACAATGAAATTGCTTGCTCAGTCAGAAGTACTAAGAAAGAAAGAAAAGGTTAAGCTCTGGTTTGGGAATTGCTTCTACTTGATTTTATTGTAAAAGAAAACAACAAAACAACCTCTTCTAGATGATTTCACTGTAAAACAAAACAACAAAAAACCATTACATAATTAATTGCTTACCTGTTATGAGAATATAGTGCACAATTGTCAAAGCTTTCAACTGATGCAAATATCTTTCTCCAATCTACTTTGTAAAAGATGTATTTATACTAGCAATTGCACCTTGGTGTGAAATGGGTATGCCGAGGAGGTGTGGAAAGTAAAATAGAAGAATATGGTCTATTTTTGTATGCATTTGTGTTGTACATGAGGTCAATAGGTAAGCCATTTAGTAAATGATGTTGTTTGTGCAACAAAAGTCTCAATGGAGAATTTATATCTTCAAATCAACTATGCATCCACTTACATGGATCCAAACATGATTGAAACAAAACCTTTGAATCGGGGAGATAATTAGGCTCCATTACCAATATGGTCCTATTATATTTGTAATGGGGAGAGAGGGAGAGGAGGAAAGAGAGGGATAAATAGAGGGGGTAAGAGTGAGAGAGTTAGAGAAGGGTAAGGAGATAGAGCTAGAGGATAGAGATAGAAAGGAAGATAGAGGTGGATCTAGAGAAGGAGAGGGAGGGATAAAGAGAAAGAGAGAATGAAAGAGGGATGAAAGAGAGAGAGAGAGAGAGGAAGAAGAAGAAGGGGGGGAGGGAGAGATAAGTAGAGAGGAAGGGAGAGAAGAAGAGGGGAAGAGAAGGAGAGATAGCTCAATATATAAAGAAAGAGAGGGAGATAATTAAGCATCATAGAGATAGAGAGAGAGAGAGAGAGAGAGAGAGAGAGAGAGAGAGAGAGAGAGAGAGAGAATCATACCGGGTAAAGAGATTCTACACAATGATCAATCATCAAAGATTCAATTGAGATTTTTGTTTATGGCCGACAATATAATATTGGTGAAAACATAGCCATAAAAAAAAGTTTGGAGATATTGAGACCGTTGGATCAAAGTCTATCCACCTATCATATCAGTCGTACGTAGGAAGGTGTACTAGTTCTATGGTTTTTTCTTTTTTAAAAAAAGTGGTGAAGTTATGAACCAAAGTGTTGAAGGGGAGGAAACAATGCAACACAATTGATGGGAGGGCAATTAAATTTTACGATTGAAAAATGGTTATATGGTTAGGAGAAAATATTTAATAATTTTTTTATATTGGAGGATTTTATATCATTTCAAATATGAGAGCACGAGTCTATGCTAATATCTCTTTGATTTTGAGTCAAAAATTGAGGGGTTTCCATTTTGTCAAAGTTACAAGCTTATCTTGATATCTCTTCGACTGAGAGTTAATTACTCAAAGGGGTTAGTGTTTTAGGGCTTAGGATTTAGGGAGTCTCCATTATGTCGAATTCACCTGGGGCATAATCTAATTCCCATTTCTTATATCACACCTTTGAGGATTCGAGGCTTGATGGATGACATAATCAAGGAACATACCATCACCCTCACCAATTGTGCTCAACTAATTGAACTACATTTCTTTTGTAAGACTCAATAACTTTATCAAAGAAAAAAAATACCAACTTGTTGAGTGCATTTTAATAGTTAAGATAGTATTTGAAGATTAAAATGTTTTTTTTTCTTAAAATAGAAAGTACCAATTTTAAGTTGGTATTGAGGATTGCTAGAGTTTAAATTTGATGAATGTATGACTATATATATGCATTTTTATCATAAATAGAATCAAAATTTTAGAAATGTTATCTTATGAAAAATGAGATTTTAGAGAGATTGTAGCTTTCTTTTATAAGATATATATATATATACAAAGTGGTCTCGTTCTTTAAGTTTATTGTTTTGCATTTGCATGGCTTAAATGTGCAGCCTCTGAGCAAAAGTAGTGTAGATGAAATTTCAAGCGCTGCAGAAAAGTGGGGTTTTTTTCAGATTGTTAATCATGGAATTCCTGAGTCTCTTATTGCTCGAGTACAAGCTGTGGGGAAGGCCTTCTTTGAGCTTCCTATTGAAGAAAAGGAATTGTATAAAAGGGAAGGAGGGAACAATGCTGGGTATGGCAGCAATGTAGGAATTTCAGCTGATGCGAAATTAGACTGGAGGGATACCTATTATAATAATATTGTGTGGCCTGTTTCGCAGAGAGTCATGAGCAAGTGGCCCAAACAACCTTCTGATTTCACGTTGATTACTACTCTCTTCTTCATATGCATATCTACGTACAGGATTAATGATATCCAGTTTTTATATTCCTTAATATAGTTTGTTTGTTGTATTTCGGTTGTGTTTGAAGTTTTTTGTCAACGTTTAGGATCACGTTCTATGATCTATTGTTACAATAATAGAGAGTTAGAGTATTTGATTCTGTTGGAGTTTTTGCATCAATATTTCGGATCACATTCCATGAGCCATCGTGAGGATAAATAATAATAGAGAGTTAGAGGAGAAGTACTGATAATAGAGAGCTAGAAGATTTGATTGTGTTAGAATTTTTGTACTAATGTTTGTATCACACTCTATGATCTGTCGTTAAGATAAACTAGAGAGTTAGGTGAGAAGTAACGATGAATCAGAAAGTGTGATTTAAAATATTGACGTAAAAACTTCAACACAATCGAAATCAGAAATAACAAACAAACTACAAGATTATTCTGATTCGCCTTGGGTTGTTTTGCAGGGAAGTGATGGATGAATACAGCAAAAAGATTTGCAAATTGTGGGAAGTTCTGATGCAGGCACTATGTGGCGGCCTTGGATTGGCTAATGAAAATGCTCTTGATGAGGCCTTGGGTGGAGAGAGGAAGGAGATTCATTTTACCATAAACTAATACGCGCCCTACCCTCAGCCAGAACAAGTGGTTGGCTTCTCAGCTCACTCTGATGCGGACGCCCTCACAATTTTCCTTCAGGACCAAACCCCAGGCCTACAAGTTCTCAAGGGTGATGAATGGATTAATGTTCCCTGCATCCCAGGTGCTCTCGTGATCAATATTGGTGATCAAATTGAGGTCAACGTTCTCATCTTATCTCTAGACATAGATATTTCCACACACCATCTTAATGATTAAGAATTTTAGGTTTAGTTTAATGTCTCCATATACCATCTTAATGAATAAGAATTTTGCATTTAACTTTTGTTCTCTTAGTTTAACGTCTCCTTAACAGTGTGCTGTTATTTTTGCAAAGCAGATATTGAGCAATGGAAAATACAAAAGCATTGAACATAGGAGTTTTGTTCAGAAAAACCACGTGAGGATGTCATGGCCCATGTTTTGTACTCCATCTCAAAATGTAATCATCTCACCTCTCAAAGAATTGATAGATGAAGAGAATCCTCCATTGTATGCAGCATCGTCCTTCCAAGAGTATCTGGAGCAGTTTTTCACCAAAGGATTGATTGGCAAGGAGCATCTCACCGATTTCAAAAATTCATCTGCATAGGAATTGATTTAAGGTCTTTTTTTAATCCAAGGGACGAGTGTTATCTCTTTCCTTCTTTCTCTAGCTCTTAAATAAGAAGATTCAAGAAAATTATTTCTTGTATCCAATGGACGAGTGTTATCTCTTTCCTTCTTTCTCTAGCTCTTAAATAAGAAGATTCAAGAAAATTATTTCTTAGAGGTTGTAGGATGGCATAGACCAAAGAATAGGGGTGCATCTATGATATAGTTTTAGGTTTTAGGTGTGATAATGTTGTAAGGGATGATTAGTTTAGACTATTGGAAAATAGATTGGTGCTAGGTAAATCAATCTATGACTAAGTATTAGAGTGGAATCAAGACTATGAATATGTATTTATTGCATACATGCAAATGGCATAAAATAAAGATGTAAAAGTGTATGACATGCACTTTATCATGTACACTCAATCTCCATCTTGGTGTGAACATTAAAATGTGTTTAATAATGAATTATTGTGTATTTTATGATAACTTATAACTAAAAAAATAAGTAAATTTCTTGATATACATATAGTTACAACCTTTTATTTTTTCTTTCTTTCCAATATTATAATGTTATCAAAATAATATTAATAAATTGAATTATTTATGATATAACAAGTAATGGAAGTTATTGAGTAGTTTTCTAAAGTTAGCTGTTACTACTCATTATTGAGTGGTTTTCTCGTTAGCAATTCAAACTAGGATATGTAGAAAATAAACCAACAAATATATCTAGGATATACTTTATGAATTATACCTTATAATTATTTATGTACTTGAGAAGCAACATTATCCATACCTATATACATAAGGCCATTATTTGTACCTACAAAACATAATTAGTTCAAATAAACTAAACTATCTTCAATATGCCATGAATGTTTAAATGTTTTTTTAGAAAGGGTGCAAAGGGTAGCGTAAATGGAACTGAAGGGTATATGCACGAAGTTGTGGTACCAAAAAGGTGCCACACTTCAAAAAAATGAAAAAAGCTCATAAGGCGCACGCCTTATAAGGCGAGCGCATTATAGGGCGCATGCCCTATAGGCTTGGCACACCAAGCCTATAGGGCGTGCGCCCTATAATGCGCTCGCCTTATAAGGCGTGCGCCTTATGAGAGAATGTGAGCTTGCATCACGGTTCAAGGATCCCATATAACCATTTTTTAGTGCAACTCATTTGGCTAGCGCCAAATGACTTCCATTGAAATTTTTTAACCTTTGATAAATTTCTACTCTATACCCTATAGTTTGATAGCCACAACCATAAAAATTAAACTATTTCAAACCTATAACAAATACCCTAGATCGTATGACCAAATATGCTAAATCCTCAACCCTATACAATAACCATAGACCCTATAACCCAATATACCAAACCATATGAGGTCGTTATCGGTCGTATGGCGTCCTAAGGGGTCATATGGTGTCCTATGACCCCTTAGGACACCATATGACCCCTTAGGACATAATGTGAACCCTAACGACACGTAAGGGGTTATATGGTATCCTAAGGGGTCATAGGACACTATATGACCCGTTAGGAGACCATATGACCCCTTAGGACACCATATGACCCATAACAACACTATATGGTGTTCTAAGGGGTCACATGGTGTCCTAAGGGATCATATGGTGTCCTATGACCCCTTAGGACACCATATCACCCATAATGACACTATATGGTGTTCTAAGGGGTGACATGGTGTCGTCAGGGGTTATATGATATCCTAAGGGGTCATAAGACACTATATGACCCGTTAGGACACCATATGACCCCTTAGGACACAATATGGTGTTATTATGGGTCGTATGGTGTCTTAAGGGGTCATATAGTCTCCTAAGGGCTCATAGGACACCATATGACCCCTTAGGACACCATACAACCCATAACGACACCATATTGTGTCCTAAGGGGTCATATGGTGTCGTAACGGATCATATAGTGTCCTATGACCCCTTAAGATACCATATAACCCCTTACGTGTTGTTAGGGTTCATATTTTGTCCTAAGGGGTCATATGGTGTCCTATGACCCCTTAGGACACTATATGACCCCTTAGGACACCATATGGTGCCGTTATGGGTCATATGGTATCATAAGGGGTCATATGGAATCCTATGACCCCTAAGGACACCATATGACCCCTTAGAACACAATATGGTGTCGTTATGGGTCGTATGGTGTCCTAAGGGGTCATATGGTGTCCTATCACCCCTTAGGACACAATATGGTGTCGTTATGGGTCATATGGTGTCCTAAGGGGTCATATGGTGTCCTATGGGGCCATAGGACATCATATGACCCCTTAGGTGTCGTTAGGGATCATACTGTGTCTTAACGGGTCATATGGTGTGTTATGACCCCTTAAGACACCATATGACCCCTTAAGATACCATACTACCCATAATGACACCATATGGTGTCCTAAGAGGTCATATAGTGTCTAAAGGGGTCATAGGACACCATATGACCCCTTAGGACACAATGTGAACCCTAACGACACGTAAGGGGTTATACGGTATCCTAAGGGGTCAAAGGACACTATATGACCCGTTAGGACACCATACGACCCCTTAGGATGCCATATGACCCCTTAGGACACAATATGGTGTCGTTATGGGTCATATGGTTTCGTAAGGGGTCATATGGTATCCTATTACCCCTTAGGACACCATATGACCCCTTAGGATATAATATGGTGTTGTTATGGGTCATATGGTGTCCTAAGGGGTCATATGGTGTCCTATCACCCCTTAAGACACCATATGACCCCTTAGGACACAATATGGTGTTGTTATGGGTCATATGGTGTCCTAAGGGGTCATATGATGTCCCATGGGGCCATAGGACACCATAGGACCCCTTAGGTGTCGTTAGGGATCATATTGTGTGTTAACGGGTCATATGGTGTGTTATGACCCCTTAAGACACCATATGACCCCTTAGGACACCATACAACCCATAATGACACCATATGGTGTCCTAAGGGGTCATAGGACACCATATGACCCCTTAGGATACAATGTGAACTATAACGACATGTAAGGGGTTATATGGTATCCTAAGGGGTCATAGGACACTATATGACCTGTTACAATACCATATGACCCCTTAGGACACCATATGACACCTTAGGACACAATATGGTATCGTTATGGGTCGTATGGTATCGTAAGGGGTCATATGGTATCCTATGACCCCTTAGGACACCATATGACCCCTTAGGACACAATATGGTGTTGTTATGGGACGTATGGTGTCCTAAGGGGTCATATGGTGTCCTATGACACCTTAGGACACCATATGACCCCTTAGGACACAATAAGGTGTCGTTATGGGTCATATGGTGTCCTACGGGGTCATATGGTGTCCTATGGGGTCATAGGACACCATAGGACCCGTTAGGTGTCGTTAGGGTTCATATTGTGTGTTAACGGGTCATATGGTGTGTTATGACCCCTAAAGACACCATATGACCCCTTAGGACACCATACGACCCATAATGACACCATATGGTATCCTAAGGGGTCATATAGTGTTCTAAGGGGTCATAAGACACCATATGATCCCTTAGGACACAATGTGAACCCTAACGACACATAAGGGGTTATATGGTGTCCTAAAGGGTCATAGCACACTATATGACCCGTTAGGACACCATATGACCTGTTAGGAAACCATATGACCCATAACGACACTATATGGTGTTCTAAGGGGTTGCATGCTATTGTAAGGGGTCATATGGTGTCCTTTGACCCCTTAGGACACCATATGACCCCTTAGGACATAATATGGTGTCGTTATGGGTCGTGTGGTGTCCTATGGGGTTATAGGACACCATATGACCCCTTAGGTGTCATTAGAGATCATATTGTGTCTTAATGGGTCATATGGTGTGTTATGACCCCTAAAGACACCATATGACCCCTAAAGACACCATATGACCCCTTAGGACACCTTTTGTTGTCATTATGGGTCATATGGTGTCCTATGGGATCATAAGACACCTAATGACTGCTTAGGACACCATACGACCCATAATGACACCATATGGTGTCCTAAGGGGTCGTAGGACACCGTATGACCCCTTAGGACACAATGTGAACCCTAACGACACGTAAAGGGTTATGTGGTATCCTAAGGGGTCATAGGACACTATATGACCCGTTAGGATACCATATGACCCCTTAGAACACCATATGACCCATAATGACACTATATGGTGTTCTAAGGGGTCACATGGTGTCCTAAGTGGTCATCTAGTGTCCTATGACCCCTTAAGACACCATATGACACAATATGGTCTCGTTATGGGTTGTATGGTGTTGTAAGGGCTCATATGGTGTCCTATGACTACTTAGGACACCATATGACCCCTTAGGACATAATATGGTGTTGTTATGGGTCGTATGGTGTCCTAAGGGGTCATATGGTGTCCTATGGGTCATAAGACACCATATGACCCCTTAGGTGTTGTTAGGGATAATATTATGTCTTAATGGGTCATATGGTGTGTTGTGACCCCTTAAGACACCATATGACCCCTTAGGACACCATATGACCCATAATGACACCATATGGTGTCCTAAGGGGTCATATAGTGTCCTAAGGGGTCATAGGACACCATATGATCCCTTAGGAGACAACGTGAACCCTGACGACATGTAAGGGGTTATATGGTGTCCTAAGGGGTCATAAGACACTATATGACCCGTTAGGACACCATATGACCCATAATGACACTATATGGTGTTCTAAGGGATCACATGGTGTCCTAAGGGGTCATCTGGTGTTCTCGAACCCCTTAGGACACCATATGATCCCTTATGACACAATATGGTGTTGTTATGGGTCATATGGTGTTGTAAGGTGTCATATGGTATCCTATGACCCCTTGGGACACCATATGACCCCTTAGGACACAATATGGTGTCGTTATAGGTCGTATGGTGTCCTAAGGGGTCATATGGTGTCTTATGACCCCTTAGCACACCATATGACCCCTTAGGACACAATATGGTATCATTATGGGTCATATGGTGTCCTAAGGGGTCATATGGTGTCCTATGGGGCCATAGGGTACCATATGAGCCCTTAGGTGTCATTAGGGATCATATTGTGTCTTAATGGGTCATATGGTGTGTTATGACCCCTTAAGACACCATATGACCCCTTAGGACACCATACAACCCATAATGACACCATATGGTGTCCTAAGGGGTCATATAGTGTCCTAAGGGGTCATAGGACACCATATGACCGCTTATGACACAATGTGAACCCTAACGACATGTAAGGGGTTATATGGTATCTTAAGGGGTCATAGCACACTATATGACCCATTAGGACACCATATGACCCCTTAGGATACCATATGACCCATAATGACACTATATGATGTTCTAAGGGGTTGCATGGTGTCGTAAGGGGTCATATGGTGTCCTATGACCCCTTAGGACACCATATGACCCCATAGGACACAATATGGTGTCGTTATGGGTCGTATGGTGTCCTAAGGGGTCATATGGTGTCCTATGGGGTTATAGGACACCATATGACCCCTTACGTGTCGTTAGGGATCATATTGTGTCTTAACGGGTCATATGGTGTGTTATGACCCCTTAAGACACAATGTGACCCCTTAGGACACCTTTGTTGTCATTATGGGTCATATGGTGTCCTATGGGATCATAAGACACTGAATGACCGCTTAGGACACCATATGACCCATAATGACACCATATGGTGTCCTAAGGGGTCATATAGTGTCCTAAGGGGTCGTAGGACATCGTATGACCCCTTAGGACACAATGTGAACCCCAACAACATGTAAGGGGTTATGTGGTATCCTAAGGGGTGATTGGACACTATATGACCTGTTAGGCTACCATATGACCCCTTATGACACCATATGACCCCTTATGACACCATATGACCCATAACGACACTATATGGTGTTTTAAGGGGTCACATGGTGTCCTAAGGGGTCATCTAGTGTCCTATGACCCCTTAAGACACCATATGACCCTTTAGGACACAATATGGTGTCGTTATGGGTTGTATGGTGTCGTAAGGAGTCATATGGTGTCCTATGATTGCTTAGGACACCATATGACCCCTTAGGACACAATATGGTGTCCTAAGGGGTCATATGGTGTCGTATGGGGTCATAGGACACCATATGACCCCTTAGGTGTCGTTAGGGATCATATTGTGTCTTAACGGGTCATATGGTGTGTTATGACCCCTCAAGACACCATATGACTCCTTAGGACACCTTATGTTGTCATTATGGGTTGTATGGTGTCCTAAGGGGTCATATGGTGTCCTAAGGGATCATCACACCATAAGACCATAGTGACCCTATATGGTGTACTAAGGGCTCATATGGTGTCCTAAGGGGTCATAGGACACCATATGAACAATACTGACACCATATGGTGTACTAAGGGGTCATATGGTGTCATAAGGGGTCATAGGACACCATATAACCCCTTAGGACATAATATGACCCCTAACGACACCTAACGGGTCATATGGTGTCCTATGATCCATTAAGACACCATATGATGTCATTATGGGTTGTATGGTGTCATTATGGGTCCTATGGTAACCTAAGAGGCCATATGGTGTCCTATGACCCCTTAGGATACCATATGATCCCTTAGGTGTTGTTAGGGGTCATATTGTGTCCTAAGGGGTCATATGGTGTCCTATGACCCCTTAGGACCTAGAGAGAGGAGGGAGTGAGGAAGAAACTGAGGGAAAGAGGTGAGAGAGGGAATTAGATGGGTGTAAGGATGAAGAGTGGGATAGCTTGAGGGATAGTAGAATAAGGGAATTGTGAGAGCTAGAGAGGGGAGGGACAAAGAAGAGTGTATCTATAAGAATGAAGAGTCCGAGAAGAGGTAAGGGGAGAGAGAGAATATGAGATCTAGTTCATAGAGAGAGATAGAACTATGAGGGAAGGGAGATAAAGAAGGGAGAGGTGAGATGGGGGTTTCTATGTACACATTTGGCGCACGCCAAATGTGGAATATGGACCACATTTGGTGTGCGCCAAATGGAAAAATCCATTCATCACATTTGGCACACGCCAAATAGGACGAGCACCAGATGGCCCGCTTTGGGAAACACCAAACCTATGGGTTGGATTTTCCTTGGGCATCCAACCCAAAGGTTTGGATGACCATTTTAGGCTAGAGATGTGTTTTTATTAGAACATTGAAAATCTTGACATATTTTTGGTCGTGCTCTCCGTCAGGTTTGCACATGTTTCAATGAAGTTAAAAAAATACCGTGGTAAACTTGAGCTCCCTCTTAGCTATCCAACAATGTAATTTATTTCAAATTTTGATTTCGTTAAGTCTTTCATCTATAATTTCTTTTGTCAGTGTGTCCATTTTTTGTCAAAAACCAACATGCACTATTTTGGGTATAGATTTTTACACGTTCATCAGATTTTGAAAAAACTTACATTTTTAGAAACTAGACTCCATTCTACACAATTTTTTTAAAAAAAAGTTTTGATTTTTGATTAGTTTTCGATGATTTTAGGGGGGACCACACACAAATTTCTATTTTTTAGGATGTGTTCACTTCGAAAATTAGAAAAAAATCATATACTCATTAAAAAATTAGCTGAAAAATTTGGCATAAACTACAAGGTGTTAGCTAATTTCTCACTGAAGCGATTTTAAAAATTCAAAAAAAAAGTTAACATTTTAGGGGGGCCACAACAAACGCTATGTTATGTTTTTTACATAAAAATAGGACCACTTTTTGTGGCCCCCCTTTTTGAAGCCCTTGATCTCCACCATTTAAAAAAAAAATTAGTAGTTTAGAAAGTAGACTCGAAGCACTCTGACTCTTGTTCTTGTTGCATCTTCAAATTTGGAGTGTAACTATCTTCAATTTTTCGTTGAAGTTCAAACTTTGCTGATTTCAGAAAAAAAGTGGCATCTTAAGACCCCCTTTTGGTACCACAACTTGGTGCACATACCCTGAAGGTGATTGATAAAAGTGTAACTAAGTTGGTGGTTATGATAGATGCAAGAATTATGTCGTGAAAAGATTAATTTTGAAAGGAATCATGGAATTGTGATTGGGTTAGCCTCTATGATGCATAAAAGTGTAAAACTATCTTCATCACACCTCCCTATTTCTTTCTATCTATATCTTTCTCTACCTATATCTCCCTATCCATCTCTCTTTTTGTAACCCTCTCTATCTCTCTATCTCTCCCTTGTTTATATCTCTTCCCCCTCTCTTTCCCTTTCCCTCTCCCTCTACACATTGAGCTATCTCCCTCCCTCTTTCTCTCCCCATATATCTCTATCTCTCCATCTTTATCTCTCCTCTTCTTATCTCTATTTTTCTATATCTACTTTGTGTTTGTATGTCTAATTATCTCCCTCTCTCTATATATCTCATATCTTGATCTCTTCATCACTCTATTTGACTATCTATATCTCTCTATCTCTCCTTCTCCTTCTTCCTCTATGTATCTCCATCTCTCCAACTCTATTACCCTACATCTGTCTATCTTTACCTCTCTATACCTCTCTTTATACTTCTATCTATCTCTCTCCCTCTTCCTCTCTTCCTATCTTCATTAAACCTGTATATCTATATCTCTTTTTTTCTCTAGCTCTATCTCTCCATATATCTTCTTCCATCTCTCCCTCTATCTCCATCTCTCTCTACTAACACATCTCTCCCTCTCTCTACCTCTCTACATATATCACCTCCTATCTCCCCTTCTCTCATTCTCGCCTACTCTCTTCCTCTATATATTTATCTCTTCCATCTCTACTTATCTCTCCTTACTCTTTATCTCTCCCTCTCCTTCTCTCCATATCCCTCTTCTTCTCCATCTTTATCTTC